>NC_068374.1:3675894-3975894 GCF_023724105.1 Carassius gibelio | reverse complement strand
GAAGACAGAAAATTTACTCTAAACCCAGGATAGAGCGGCTGAGTGAATGTGGTTTGGACTGTGTGCATGAGGCTCACCGTGTTTCTGTAGACTCTGTAGAAGGACAGAATTCCTGCTCTGTGATCCACAAACACTCCTATTCTCCTGACATCATCATCATCACTATCATCATCATTATTATCATCATCATCATGATACGCTCTTATTCTCCTGACAGCATCATCAACATACATTCCTATTCTCCTGATGATGGACTTCACAGGGAGATCAGTCTGTTTGTTATTGTGTCTGAATGAGTAACTGTCAGGAGTGCAGATCAAACTCCAGGACTGGTCATTACGTCCAAACCTACACTCAACACCCGATCCCTTCCTTCTGATGTTCTCATATGAGACTGATATTAACACAGATCCACTCCACTCAATCTCCCAGTAACAGCGTCCACACACACTCTCTCTACACAACACCTGACGCACATCATCAAATCTGTCTGGATGATCAGGATACGGCTGTTTCTTCATCACACATGTCACCTTTTTGTTCTCCTCAGACAGAATGAGTTCAGTGTTTGCCGTGTTTGGATCCAGTGTGAGAAAACAGGAATCTGAACACAAGAACAGAGACATTAATAACAACAACAATCACTCAACTGTGTGTGCGTGTGTGTGAGAGAGAGAGAGATGGAGAGAGAGAGAGAGAGTGGTGTGTGTGTGTGTGTGTGTGTGTGAGAGAGAGAGTGAGTGTGTGTGTGTGTTTGTGTTTGTGTGTGCTCTTGTTTTTGTGTCATATCAGTACACAACTCTGTATAATGACATGGGTATAACACAGGTATTACAAGGAGAGGGTGACTTATGAGGACATAACCCATGACCCCATTTTTCAAAATGCTTATAAATCATACAGAATGAGGTTTTTTGAGAAAGTAAAAATGCACAAAGTTTCATTTGAGGGTTAGGTTTAGGGGTAGGGTTGGTGAAGGGCCATAGAATATACAGTTTGTACAGTTTAAAAACCATTACGCATATGGGATGAACACACTTTACACAAAAACAAACGTGTGTGTGTGTGTGTGTGTGTGTGTGTGAGAGAGAGAGAGAGAGAGAGAGTGTGTGTGTGTGTGTGTGTGTGTGCGTGTGTGTGCGTGTGTGTGAGAAAGAGAGCGTGTTTGTGTGTGTGATTTCTTACATGTTATAATGCAGTTTTTTTTTTAACAATATCTTAAATATGTAAGAAAGAATACAGTTTTCTTTGGCTAAAATGTTCCTGATTTTAAAGTTACTGAATGTTTTAACGCTGATAGAAAGGCCCCCAGCAGTAAGATCTGCTTATACATATTTCCATTTTTAACAAGGTGAAGAAGTTTTGGGGAAATAAAATTAATTAGTTTTTATATATTCACTGGAAAAAACATTTATCCACAATTATAAATAAATGCATTGTCATTATAAAGATCCCCTGAATAATTAAATAAATCTATAACAAAAACTAAACCTTTGTTAAACCAATCACTTGTTTTTGAGTAATATATATATTGATTTTTAATAATAACATGAATGGGGAAAGAAAATATGTTGTGAAAGTTAGACAGCTTAATGAGGAGCTTAGTGCATTTAAAATAACAGACAAGAAGATGAAGAGCACCACATTATCTAAAAATAACTTTGAGTTAAATAAGAGAAGCATGAAATTTATTCTCAGAAAGACATTTGATCCAGTTAATGTTAAAGACGTTGTTGATAGTGTTAAATTCCAAAGCATTTACTCTTGATAGATACACTTCTAATTATTATTTTTCTTTGATCAAGCTCTGTCTTGCCACTCCAGATTAATAAAAAAAGTTTTTTGTCAATTGTGTAATGCATTAGAATCTATATAAACAGATAATACACAAGTCTGAAAACTCTTTTTTAGTCTTGGAGGTCAACACTGACCTTGAATAGATACATTTCTTTGAAGCCAACAATTGACAATATTTCTAGTTCTGTTTCAAGGGAACTACAAACTGCATCCTCTAGGGGTCGCTATGGGGAACACCTCGTTGTGACCCGTGTCTGAAGCATACATTGAAAAAACACCAACGGTTTGGCTGGCGACAGCCTCTGACGTCACTAATGGCATATCTATAAACAGGACCCGTCGATGCTGAGACACAGAAGAGAATGAGCTCATGAGAATTACAGGTGAATCTGTCTGGTTTAGAGAGAGACTTTTTCTATCGTGCTTGTCGGCGGCGGACAAGAGAGAGCCTCCGGAGGATGATGTTATATCTTTAACAATTTCTGATACTGAGGTTAGTGCTCAGCTGGGTTTTTACCCAGGAAAAGCAGGAGATATTTGAGGATGGTGAAGAAGCTGAAGCTGAGCCTTCTCAAACCTCCTGCCCTGTGTATGTAGAGCTGTTGGAGGTTATGGTTCGCGCCACGGCAATGTCAGACTTGTCATGAAAGTGTGCTCACAAGGTGACACCTACGATGAGCGTAATCTTTCTGACCATAGCCCTCCAGCTCAGGTGAGCCTTCCATTTCTGCCTGTGAACACGTGAACGATCTGTGCACTTTCTGAAATCCTGTACGGTAATGGTTACTCGCTCTGCCTCATTCACTTTCTTGAAATGATTAGACCTTGGTTCCTTGGGCACCATTCAGCCAGTGTGTATTTGTTTATACACTTCAAGCATCGCTTCCCTCAACGTGAGGGGCTATTTGGGCGATTCTTGTGGTAGTTTATCAGCGCTAAACTAGGAGGGTTGCCTATGAGTGTGCTACTCTGAATTCAGAGTTCTCCTCGCATATGAAACTGAGTTCTCTGTATTTTCCCCAGAGCGCACCAGCATTATTTCCACAGAGCGAGTTGATGACTCTCAAACATACTATTTGCACCATTCCATCTATGTGCCACGAGAGCCCCTCCTTAGAACATTATTTGAAAATCCATGCTATAGTAAGTTTGCAAGCGAAGTCTATGCACACTTTCTAAAATCCAGACTGTGGTAAGTTTGCACACTAGTATTCTGCTTTTTAAAAAAATCATATATGGTGAGGGCTTCACGCGGTTGCTTCGTGCCCTCTTTTGAGTTGGTAAAAGCCCCGTTCATCTTGGGTGCCACTCCACCTATGTATCCTCGGATACCTATCTAAACAGGATGTTGTTACTAGAGATGTTGTTGTCTGTTGAGACTGCTCCTTCAGCAAGCTTATGCGGAAACAAGAGGTAGCCCCTGTGTGACAGGCAAGACTTGGTATAAAATGATTAGATCTTAGCCGTATCCTTTTAAAGGAATCTTTCCTGGCTCCAAGCCTTCAGCTCTACCCCGGGCTGAGGCCCTAACAGTTAAGTTGGCTATGTAGCTTACGCCTTTGGCAGTAAGCGGTACTGTCACAGATAGCCGTCTAAACGTCCCAGGGGCAACTCCAATGGAAATGGTAGAGTTGGTACTTAGTGTTCACCATGATTCTGGCCTGCACTCCCCAGCATGGCGGCATAGGTATGCTGTTCCCTATAGCGACCCCTAGAGGACGCAGTTCGAAATTCTCTTGAAAGTGAACGTAACCATGGTTCCCTGATTAGGGAATAAGACACTGCTCCTTGTCTTGCTTTGGACGCAAGCTTCAGACGAAGAAGTGAATGACGTGTTCTCCCGGTGCCTGTTTATAGTCATGGCGGTAGTGACGTCGGGGGCTGTTGACGGCACACTCACTGGTGTTTTTTTTCAATGTATGCTTTAGACACGGGTCACGACTAGATTCTCCCTATAGCGACCCCTAGAGGATGCAGTGTCTCGTTCCCTACTCAGGGAACCAAGATTCGTAACCTGAGAGGTTTTATATAATCTTTGTGAAAGGTTTTCTGTAATTCTCTCTGAGGCGGATTTATTAATTTTACCCAAGTATCTAATACCTGTTGAACCTGTGTCCCAGATATACATGAGTCATCTAACTGATGATCATTACTTAACTTTTAAAGAGATTAAGTGATAAACTTGAGCCTCTCAAAGCACAGACTGTATTCAACCATTCTGTCTGAGCCTGATCTCTATGGGATGTCTTGCTCATCTGATGTCTGCACCCCGTGCTCTCTGAATGCTGACAGCTCGCTTGCTCAACACAACCCAGCGTTACAATATACCATCATTCCAGGCAATTAAAGACGAGGCTGCTAAATTCTGATTGGCTGCCTTGACAACCATTCACAACATTCCTTGCATAACATTGACAAAGGTCATAGTTGATATCTTGATCATGTTTTTTTCCAAGCACCTTTTAACAATTCCAAACGACATCAATCTTAATAACTACTATTAAGCATGCATTTAATCATTTATAATTGATATTAAATTTTTCATGAAGACTGGAAGTGAAAAAATGTCTTCTATTCAGGTGTGCAGATTTTCTTTTCTCGTCACAGATACAGCAGATCAGTGCGAGAGTGACACACATACATACTAAACACATCGACACTGGGTTGTGTTCTCTTCAGAGGAGATCATCACAAGTGTCCTTGTTTATCACGATTCCTGGATCGACATTGGGCTGTGTTCTATTCAGAGATTATCACTACTGTCCTTCTTTGTCACGGTTCCTAGATCGACATTGAGCTATGTTCTGTTCAGAGGAGAACATCAATAGTGTCCTTGAAGGTCACGGTTCCTTGATTGACACTGGGCTATGTTCTATTCAGGGTAGATCATTATTAGTGTCCTTGTTTGTCAAGTTTCTTGTTTGTCAAGTTGAAATGGTTTCAATTCAGAGATTATCACTAGTGTTCTTGTTTGTCATGGTTCCTGGATTGACATTGAGCTGTGTTCTGTTCAGAGGAGATCATCATTAGTGTCCTTGTTTGTCACGGTTCCTAGATCGACACTGGGCTGTGTTCTGTTCAGAGGAGATCATCACTGGTGTCCTTCTTTGTCACGGTTCCTGGATCGACACTGGGCTGTGTTCTATTCAGGAGAGATCCTCAATAGTGTCCTTGTTTGCATCGACAATGAGCTGTGTTCTGTTCAGAGGAGATCATCACTAGTGTTCTTGTTTGTCAAGGTTCCTGGATCGACACTGGGCTACGTTCTATTCAGAGATTATCATTAGTGTCCTTGTTTGTCATGGTTCCTGGATTGACACTGGGCTGTGTTCTGTTCAGAGGAGATCATCACTGGTGTCCTTCTTTGTCACGGTTCCTGGATCGACACTGGGCTGTGTTCTATTCAGGAGAGATCCTCAATAGTGTCCTTGTTGCATCGACACTGAGCTGTGTTCTGTTCAGAGGAGATCATCACTAGTGTTCTTGTTTGTCAAGATTCCTGGATCGACACTGGGCTGCGTTCTATTCAGAGATTATCATTAGTGTCCTTGTTTGTCATGGTTCCTGGATTGACACTGCGCTGTGTTCAATTCAGAGATTATCACTAGTGTTCTTGTTTGTCATGGTTCCTGGATTGACATTGAGCTGTGTTCTGTTCAGGGGAGATGATCACAAGTCTTCTTGTTTTTCTTGGTTCCTGGATCGAAACTGGACTGTGTTCTAATCACAGAACATCACTAGTGTCCTTGTTTGTCACAGTTCATGGATCGACACTGAGCTGTGTTCTATTCAGTAGGGTTGGATACTGAAACCCGGTGCCAATATTGCATCATTACCTATGGAACCGGTATGCACCGAACCGAATAAGAACACAGATTTAGGTGCATCATTTCAGTACCTGAAATAATGCCTGAGTGATTGATTGAAATATCTGTCCTGGTTCTCCGAAATATATGCGAGAAGCAAGGGCGACACTAGTTTTTTTTTTTAGTGGGGCTATATAATTTAGCTCCATAAACTGTACACAAATTCATGATTGCCTCAGAGTCAGTCCTCTTAAATTTCATATGAAAACGGCAGCGGACCTGTCTCCTTCCTGTCTCTCAGCACAATCCACAGACCAATGCACAGCTGCTTGAGTGGACTTAAACAGAAAAGGAGGACACAAGGTGTGTTTATCAATAGATTGTTAGAATATCTGTGTCTGTGCAGTTCATTGTCATAAATACAGTTTACAAAAGGTCACGAGGGAGCAATCGGTTTCCCATCTACTGTAAAGTTTTCGCACATGGAGATCTGATCTCACCATTATCAAATCTGTCTATGATTACATGTAGAAACACATGAAATTGAGATTATTAAATTAAATCCAGAAGAACTGTGGTCATATCTCCAAGACACTTCAAATTCCTGGATTTACACTGGGGTGTTCTACTCAGAGGACATCATTACTAGTGCGCCCTAACTCTTGTAAGACTGTATTCTCCACAACAGCAGCCTTGGAAAGTGTATGGCTCAAAGGTGAGAGTCATTAGGAACACACTTCTTTTGAAGACATAAACATACGTTTGTAACATTGTGATTGTCACATTTTTCTTTCTCATCAAGGTGCCCTCGGTAGACATCACTGCACTGTTTAGGACACAGTGCAGGTGTCAGTCCAGCTCACAACAGTATACAGGGGGCCTGTACCATGAGCTGGATTAACTGGCTGGCAAGGTAAGTTTCATGTTTATATTTTTTATATATATTTGAGTTCTGTAGGATCATAGGAAAGGGTGGTTCCCATTATGTAACAATGCATGAAAACAAGTGTCTGTGTTTGTGTGTGTGTGTGTGCATAGGTGAGTGTGAGTGTGTGTAGACCTACATTTCTGTAGTCCTGCTGTAATCCTGGATTCTCCTCCATGATCCACACTAGAAAACACATTCAGTCAGTAAACAAATAGCTGTTGCAGTTGCAGTTACTATACAAGGTACTCAGGGTGGTTCCTAAAGTACATGATGTGGTTGCTTTGCGGTTGATAATGTGTTCTAGGTGGTTGCTATGCAGTGGCTAGGGTACTCATAGTGGTTTCTACGATGCTGCTATGCTGTTGCTAGGGTACTCAGGGTGATTGCGTGGGAGCAGTAGCTCATTATCATTCAAAGAGACACAGCTCGCTGTGTACAGAGCTGTTTTTGACAAGGTAAAAAGGGTGTTGTTTTACACAACCATTGAGGAATTTTAACAAAGTATGTTGCAGACATTTCAAAAAGACCCGAAAAAATAACACCAACTTGTGGAAAATGGGCATTCGATGTCCCCTTCAAAGTTAGGGCTTTTTTGTTCCTTCTTTTACAAGTTATCATTTTGAAAATGTTTGTTTCTACAATTTTTGGAAGCTGTAGGGAGGTGGCTGCCATTTTCGTTGTGTTTTCACTGATTTCTCCTGTTTTGAGGCCATTTAGGGGTAGAGTTATTAGTTTTGTTAGCGCAGTTTAGTTAAGATTTTACTAGAAGACTAAAAGAAGAAAACTAGTGCACTTTAAATCCTAAATATATTGTTGCATCCTCTAAAAACTCCTAGACTCACCCAGAGACACTGAAAAGTTTAAACAATAAAACTTAAAACCTCTTCCTACTCGACATACTTGAATTTATCCAGTGAGCAGTTTGGATCCTCCAGTTTTTCAGAGAGTAGCTTGACTCCTGAATCTCCAGGGTGATTATAGCTTAGATCCAGCTCTCTCAAGCATGAGGGTTGTGCAGTCAGAGCTGAAGACACATAACTACATCCATCCTCTGTCACCATACAGCCAGATAACCTACAAAAACATACAGTAACAGTCCACATCATATTAGTTTGTTTGTTCTGGATATCAATTATGTGTTGTATCCTTTTGTGTTAAACTGATTATTCAATAAAAAAAATATTGTGCACATTTATTGTTATTCTGATCTTGTCAGTCAGGTCAAATGTGTAAAATGCACAGAGACAGAACAGTCACTTTATGAATAGGTGCAATTAGCTTGTTTGTGTACTGAAAATCTGATTATTTTATAAGAAGACCAAGTAATGTGCTGAGGAGGTAAGAGCATAAACACATGCTATTCACACAAGCCTTGTTCATACTAATTTGCTCATATGAGGACATTATCAGACTTCAACATTAGTTAACAGTCATATGACTGGTCAGGCTGGTTAAATGGTTGACCATTTTTGATTTCTGGATAATGATTTTGTTTTTTTGGGGGGGGCTAACAGTTATTGCAGTGATATGTATGTTTTGGCAGTGATATACATTTTGTGTTTTGCAAAGTTTGCTGCTTCAGTATTTGTAGATTATTTTTCCATGTTTCTATGGTATAGTGTATAACAATAATAAGCATATTATATGTTTTAAAGGCTTTTATTGGTAAAATAAATAAATAATGGCAATCGATTATTGCATGCTGATCTCGGAGTTGATCACAATTTGTGAGCTTCCTCTTGTCCACTCGCCTTTTGATGACTGACTACAGGTTCTGTATGGGACTGAGATCCGGGGGAGTTGTTTGGCCACACATCCAAAATTTTAATGTAATGATCATAATGATTTTGTTTTTTGGGGGGGGGCTAACAGTTATTGCAGTGATATGTATGTTTTGGCAGTGATATACATTTTGTGTTTTGCAAAGTTTGCTGCTTCAGTATTTGTAGATTATTTTTCCATGTTTCTATGGTATAGTGTATAACAATAATAAGCATATTATATGTTTTAAAGGCTTTTATTGGTAAAATAAATAAATAATGGCAATCGATTATTGCATGCTGATCTCGGAGTTGATCACAATTTGTGAGCTTCCTCTTGTCCACTCGCCTTTTGATGACTGACTACAGGTTCTGTATGGGACTGAGATCCGGGGGAGTTGTTTGGCCACACATCCAAAATTTTAATGTAATGATCTTCGAACCACTTGTTTATTGCTTTGTGACATGGTGCTCCATCGTGCTGGAAAATGACGTAACTGTTCATCATATCTCATCCCGTCCCATCCTGTGATGCATTTCCTTCACACTTCCATGTGGATATCTGACCACAACAACACAGAGAAACCTCTGTACCCATAAAAAAAATCCAAATAATAAACACATGATTATGTTGTTAAATAGGTTTTGTATGTGATTTTTTGTGAGATTTGGGGCATTTTTATAACAATATTGAAAATATGCATCAGAAATACTAATCTGGGAAACGATATAAAAGGCTATAAATAGCATATTTTTACAACAGTAAACGACCAAATTCTACATGAGATTGCAAAATGAAGTTGTTACCAACACTTGATCGGGGTTTAAAGTGAGTTTTGAGTAAAAGTGTACTAATAATGTCATAAATTGTCTTAAGTAGCTTTATACTAATAATAGCTCTTATGCAATGCAACAGGTGCAGCTCTTCTTCATAATGCATTTGACATAATTCATATAAGGTCATAAGGAAATGTTTTGTTGTATTTTTATAGAAATACATTTGAAAATAGTTGGGTAAATGTATACTGGGATTGAAATGATGTGGCTTGGTAAACTTTGAAATACCAGAACAGAACCCATCCAAAGTGCACACACAGCAATGAACACACACACCATGAACACACACCCGGAGCAGTGGGCACCCATTCATGCTGCGGTGCCTGGGGAGCATTTGCAGGTTCTGTGCCTTGCTCAAGGGCACCTCAGTCGTGGTATTGCAGGCCCAAAACTTGAACCCACAACCTTAGTGTTAGAACCCACAACCCACAACCTTGAACCATCAGACTTAGTGTAACTACGCGCTGGTCATTAAACAGTCCATGTTTACAAAGTACTGATGTCCATTTGTTTTATTTATAGATATGGAACACCGTGAAAACTACATACAAACAGAAACAAAGAAATATAGTTTTACACACACATAACAATACAAAGGACATCAATGCAAATAAAGAAATATACATAAATTAACACCTTTACCGTGTTGGCCTGGTTACCAGCAGTAGAATGGTGAAGAGCTCTAACAGGTGTATCTAAATTCAAATCTCATCATTCAATTTGTAGCACTTCCAGGTTAAATCTAATCAGGAAGGGTCACATGACCTTCAATTTAATAAAACTTAGCAGTACCACAAAATAAGTACATCAGAATTCATGCAATTGACACACATACACAATATTATATTTAAATTGTAAAGTCTTAAAAATACAAAAAGGAGCAAAACCCTGATATTACAAATACCTCATACACAACCCATAAATGACCTATCAGTGTCAGCTACACTTTTGTTTTAATTTTGGGTATAATTTGTGTCTCCATGCTGAAAATGGTGGGTGACAGGTAACTGGTTAATGACCCATTACTTTAAAAGTTGGCCATCTCTTAACCTTCTTTTGTAATGATCAATTTCATACAATTCATTTTTGTAAAATACACCACACACACACACACACACACACACACACACACTTAATTATACAGTTTTGAAATTATACCAAAGGCTCCAACACAGTGTTTCCTAGCAAGCCATACATACGACTTGATTACAGTGAGGTGATCAGATAGCATGATTTTAGTCCAGTTCCTCCTAAGCCTCCAGATCTGCTCTTTGTATATTCTCCAGGCTCTTTCAATATGCTGCGTGTGTACACCTGAATGTGGTTCTATATAATAACTGCTGTGGTTACCAGGGTGATGATCATACCCTAGAACCATCCAGTGGTATGTATGCAGTATGCAGTGGGCACACCACTCGTCACTGATGACAGAGGACCCAGGACTTACATGATGGGCGATCAAGGGGACAAGATGTCTTTGAGTCCTTTTTCCTAGAAAGGAAAAGAAACTCTAGAATAGGCTTCTTCCCACTTACATTTTCTTAATTCCTGATATTCAAGATCCTAAATATTCACTTCTTTCTCTTCCATCCTCCATTCATTCTTCATAAGGACTGTTTTCCCCAACGCCGACTCCGCCCACACAGCTATGATGGGACACCGAACAACTCAGTTGGTTTGACCTCCATCACATTATTTTAGACTATAATTTATCTTAAAAATCTATTTTATACACCATCATTTTAATTTTTATAAAGTGTGAATATAAAATCCTCTATTGTATTCTACAACAAAAACAATCAGAGTGCCTCGTTATCACAAGATTTATATAGATTTCCTTGGTCCGCTATTTAGCTTATAGCCCATTAGAATCTCCAGTGTGGTAGCCTCAAATTACGCTTGCATTGCTAATACTCTATTTAAACACATTACCATTGCTTTACTCACTTTTACGTATGTCTACCTTTGATTGCAGGCAAGGACACGTTTGAGCTGCATTCTGTACAGTTTGAGCTGGAGGCCTTGGAGAAGCAGATTTGCGACCTGGAGGTGAGGCTGGCCCAGCTGAGAGAGTGGAGAGAAACCTCCCCGGGCCCATGCTCACAAGTCTGGGGTAAATATACAGTGTGCTGCTAACCGTCCCACTACTTCTACTCGGTATGTTTCTCTGCACAGGCCCGGTGCACCCTGGATGCGATCCACCCAGATGTCCTTCACTCCGTTGTCAGGACACCACAGACCCTGGGTGCATCCACAGCGGAAGACGCTAGACAGGCCCTGGGCAATGACTTCTACCCCTCCAGTCTTTGAGATCTCCACCCGGAACCGCTTCGCTCCCCTCCGCGAGATGGAACGGAATGCTCTGATCATCAGAGATTCCACCGGCATGTCCGCGCTTGTCGAGGTTTCTTCGCAGATACCCGTGATCCTGAAGTCTGACAAGAGCACCAGAGTGGCCGTGCTTCATGCCGGGGTTAACGACACCATGCTGCGGCAGACGGAGACACTGAAGAGGGATTTCAGGAGCCTGATCGAGACGGTTCGCAAGCCAATCTTCAAATAAATATTATGATGATTTTTGTTCTACCTGATTAAATTATAAAAGTACTTGCGCTGTACAATATATTAAGACTAAAAAAATCTTGCAGATTTCCTCTCAGAACTTTTGGTTACAGTTGATAAAGACCTAATTGACAGAGATTTTAATATTCACATTGATAATACAAAATATGCATTGGGACTTGCGTTTACTGACCTAATAAACTCTTTTGGAGTCAAGCAAAATGCCACCGGGCCCACTCATCATTTTAATCATACACTAGATTCAATTATATCGCATGGAAACGATCTTACTGATATAGATAGATATTGTACCTAATTTGATGATGTTACCATCCATTTCATTGTATCGTGCATGCTGCTTATCACTGTTATTTACTATATGGCTCAGCCTTACCATCTGGGAAGAACTATTGTAACAGCCACCAAATACAGATTTGCAAATAACCAGCTATAAACAGGCCCTAAGAACTGCCAGGGCCGAGCATATCCACAAACTCATTGAAAATAACCAAAACAACCCAAGATTTTTATTTAGCACAGTGGCAAGATTAACAAATAACCAGATGCAACCTGATTTAAATATTCAATCAACGTTTAATAGTAATGACTTTATGGATTTCTTCACCGGTAAAATAGATAACATCAGAAATACAATAACAAATGTAGATTCTACTGTGTCTAATATGTCAGTTTCATCCATAGCACCCAAAGATAAACTGCAGTGCTTTACAACCTTAGGACAGGAAGAGCTAAATAAACGTATCACTGTATCTAAACCAACAACATGTTTATTAGATCCTTTACCCACTAAATTACTGAAAGAGATGTTACCTGTAGTAGAAGAACTGCTTCTCAACATTATTAACTCATTGTTCAACATTATTAAGTTGCCGCATTTATTCTTATTTGTCTACATATTTAATCTTCATTACAAATCATGTTCGGTTTTATTTTGGATAATTGAATGTAAAAAAATATTTACTTCGTAATGCACATGCAAAATGTGAATTATTATTCATATTCAAGTGTTTGTGCAAAAATTGTTCATGTGCATGCATGACAGGGAGGTGCCCTCTCAAATGCATGATTTTTTTGCTGATAATGAAATAACTTAAAATTCAGGTGTCTCACATACATGAGAAATATATTTACAGAAAGCTTGAAATGTCTTTTAAACGAATCAATTCTCTAAAGGTTAGTCCATGTGGAGAAAGTCAGCACTGTGATTTTCATCTTGCAGCGACAAGAAAAGATTTGTTTATTAATAAATAATTAAAATATCTCCTTTTTCAAAATTATTGGGCTACTTCTGCCTGTGCTTTGTGGCAAACTTAATGCATGCGCTTGAGCATTAGTTGAATAATGCAATGAATAATGACAAATGAACAACTAGTAACTAGAAAAATCTTACTTGGGGCAGAACTATTAAATACCCTCTAGACATCTTTGTTAACGTTTTTAAAAGCATTTTATACGCATTTGCATAAATTCTTCTTTCAGAATGGTCTATAATGGAGAAACGTCTTAACACTGATTTTTGCTCTGAAACACACACAAAAATTATATTTTATGTTTTGAGAATGGCCAACCCTGCTCTGCAGATATTGTGCTTCTGGTTTGAGCATTTAACCCTCTGAGGTTTTTCTGAGGTTGTCATGCCCTGAAATTTTGCTTTTTTCAGTTTCTTATAAACATCTAAATGGCTAAAGTCTAATCTCACTGTAATCAGCACAAACTGGGCTATAATAATATGTGAGCAGCATGTATGTACATGATTGTGTTTTGAGAAAAAAAAATGTTATGCGCGGTTAGTGAAAAAATAAAAATGTTAAATAACTTGAATAAGGCCATTAAACACATACAGAACATTGGTTCCCGGGACTTTTGAGAACTGGAGCTTGTAGCCTAGAATTTTTCTTTCTAAATGATGTGAAAATCATCTTGTTTACTCACTCACAGAAAACTCACAGATTTAAATTTTCTAAGACACTTTTTTGTTTGTAAAATTCATATGCAAGTAGGTGTCAACTATCATGAATATCATTGTGATTTACACCTGAGAAGGCCCGCATAATGAGCCTTTCAGTCAGGTAAGTGACTGAGAGAGAAGAGTTACAAGAAAGAATGTGAGGACAAATGGTTTTTGTCATGTCTGTAATGCATGTGTATTCTCAAATCTAAAAAAGCCTATAAAATACGTTCATAAGCCCTATTCGGACGGGACTAGTTTTACAGGGGGTCATTAGAGAAATCTGCGTTTCACAGACGTACTTGGTGATTTTAATCCCGTCCGAATCTGCCACGTCTGTGTTTTTCTCACACAACCTCTGTGATAATTCCAGAGCAAATTACCTACCATTTTTCAGCAAACTCAGTGATCCTCTGAGAAAACTAATCCCGTCCGAATGCGAATGTCTGTGATTGCCGGTGATATTTTATTTCACAACGCGTTTCCTTGTGTGTTTTGGCCAACGTGAATTACCGTAGATGCTCTTACCGCGCGGATGTTTGATATATTTGCTTAGCGGCACATAAATAATAAAATAAAATAATAAAATCAAGAGCAAGATCACGTAAACTGTTAATACCGGCTATTGTAATATCAGCATCAGGTAAGATTACTCACGTTCATTTATGAACTCAGTTACATAATGTTTTAATTACATTTAATAAAAAAAACAAGTTAAACTAAAGGAACCACACATTAACATGGTTTTGTTATACTAGCCATTTAGTATTTATTGTGTAATAATACTAAGGCAATCATTCTGAATGAATGCAATGCACGCATACAGACCACGTGATCTTTGTGACGCCCAGATGCACAAATCAGACCCTCCCACCTCTGTAATAAACACAGAGATGTTAGTCCCGTCCGAATTGGTACATGAAAATCACAGACGTCAGGTGGTAAGAATCGAAACTCAAACGTAGTTTAGAAAACTAGTCCCGTCCGAATATTGCTATAGACAGATATTTTACAGATGTCTGAACTCTGTTTGGGATCTAAATATCCATTGTTTGGACGCAACAAAATAAAACTGCTGATGCTCCACTCAGGGCTCCCGTAGTTCTGATTGGTCTCAACCCTCCCCTCACGTGTTTGAGTCATACTATCGAGGAGAGTAATGCTGCATTCACACCAAACGTGAATAGAGTGTCTGGCATGAATGAAACAAGGGACGGTAGACGACTCTGATCCGGATCCGTTTTCAAACCGGCAAATCCGCGTTACAGTCACATCCGTTTCAGGGCTGTAACACGGATCTAGCCCAGGTGTGGTTTCAGTGGGCGGGAACTACAGTCGCAGAGCAGATCTGTGTGGAAACGAGCACACGTTTTTTTTTTTTGGGAGTTCAGATCAAGAGAAGACGTCAAGACGGTTGAGGAAAATACAGACTGCTTGCTGTTATCCTCAAAAACCCCACCAAGGTATGACACACCGTGCGAACAAACTGTTCTACTAATAAATCAATGTCTTATGCAGTGTAACTTACTCGATAACTTAAAGGTTTGGTGTTTTTATTGATCCTTAGATCTGTGTCAGACTGTATTGTGGGCGAACACTAAGGCCTATGTTATCAGAGGACTTGCTAACATGAAGAAAACCAAACAGAAAACGTCCAGAGTTCTGCAATTATACATAATTAACAAATGTTTAACTTAATTACTTAATTTAAACTTGAGTTATTTTAACTCTTTCTATTCATTTTTTTTTTTAGATTGCTGCGTGGTAATTATAGTGAGCTAGCAATTTTTAAGCGCTAACTCTAAAAAAGGATTAACGTTAGTTCACTTCTGAATTAAAATTTCCTTATTTTTGAGCAAAACATTCCAGAGTTTTTCTCTATAGTGGACTTAAGTGGGTTTCAGTAGGGGGAAGGTCCAAATTGCAGCTACATTGCAGTTTCAAAGGACCGTACACGATCAGCCAAGGAAATGCTTGAATTTTTTATCTGTTTCCAACAGAACTGCACAGAGTACATGTGCGCATTGCAGCGCCATGCAAGATGAGCATTTGAGGACAAACCCAAATAATTGTCGTTCCTTTTATTTATTTATTTATTTTTAAGGAAATGGCCGATCGTTTCGCTAGATGAGACCCTTCTTCGTCTGGGATCATGTTTTGAAGATGCAATTTGGACCCCACTGAAGTCCACTATAAAGAGAGAAACCCTGGAATGTTTTTCTCAAAAACCTGACTGAAGAAAGAAAGACAATAAATAAAGGGAGTAAATTATGAGTAAATTAATTTAGAAGTAAGCTAATTTTTTAAGACTGCTTGCATTTATTTGATCAAATATAAGTAAGTAATATTGTGAAATATTATTACAATGTTAAATAATTTTCTGTTTGGATGTATTTTAAGATGTAGTTTATTCCTGTAAATTTTCAGCATCATTACTGCAGTCTTCAGAGCATGATCCTTCAGAAATTATTACAAAATGCAGGTTGAGTGCTGGATTTATTTTGGTACTCCATTATCAATAATGGTTCTTATATAAAAAAAAATAATAATAATAAAATGAAAAACCTTTCTGCTGCTTAAAATTTCCTGGAAACATTTTTATGATTCTTTGGTGAACAGAAAGTTCAAAAGAACATAATTTAGATGAAATATATTTTTGCAACTATAAATTTTTGCAATTATAAATGTTTTCCTTCTATCAATTTAATGGCTATATGCTGAAACAGTCATTTCTATTTAATAACACACATATCAAACATTTGAATGGTTGTATATCCTGATTTTTTAATATATTAAAGAGTATAACTCTTTAAATATTGATAATAATAATCAGAAACGTTTCTTGAGCAGCAAATAATCATATTAGAATGATTTCTGAAGATCATGTGACACTGAAGACTGGAGTAATGATGCTGAAAATACAGATTTGATCACAGAAATAAATAACATTTTACTATATATTAACAAAGAAAATAAATATTTTAACTGATGATAAGTCTTCTAAATTTTTCATTAAAATATTATTTATTTATGTGATGGAAAAGCTGAATAAATTACTTTTTATTCTTTTATTCATCAATAAATCCTAAAAAAAGTATCACATTCTGTAATATTCTGCAATACTGTAATACATACAATTCTATCATTAATTACTAACCCTCATGTAGTTCTAAACCTGTAAGGTCTCCATTCATCTTCGGAACACAAATTAAGATATTTCTTGAAGAATTCCAGGACCTCTCTGACCCTTCAGCTGACACATAATAGCATGTGCTGCTCACGTTCATATATATATATATATATATATATATATATATATATATATATATATATATATATATATATATATATATATATTTATATTTATATTAGGGGTGGTATACAACGGTTCACAAAATTCACGGTTCGGTTCGATACGATAACACTGATGTCACGGTTCGGTTCGGTTCGGTACGTTTTAGATACAGCAAAATGTAAAAACTTTTCAGAATGTCGCAAGCACACCGCGGGTCATGTGACAAGAACTAACCAATCAGCTTCATCCTTTCCCGTAACACCGTTGAAAGCTCAGCCAAGATGAAGGAACAGCTGATCATAGTTGTATATGGATTGCAATTTTGAAATAAATTTAGTAGCAGAGCTAGCCTACTGCAAGCAATTTTTAGAGCTGCAAATCCATTTATCCTTTGCTGAAATTTCCGCGTCTCACGGAGAGAGCACGTCATTGTTGCTTAGCAAAGACACACGCCTCATGAGCGCTTCTGCCAGAGCGCTTTGGAAAGGAGGAGAAAGCGGCGCGACTAGCGTTTTCCATGCGTTTTTAGGCACGATATGTGAACGGCCCCTAAGGCGCTCGTTCACTCAGTATGCGATGAAGGCTCCAAGAGAAGAAGAAGAAGATCCTCCAATAACCAACAATAGCCTGGTATTTGAGTGCACTTTGGATTCCCTGTAAGCTATAATGGTGATGACAGATTGAATGGTAAATAGTAAGGTCTCATATCCGCGGCTATAATGTAAATGAAGCCTACCGATCTCCGCGGTGATGTCTTTTGCCCTGTTTGAATCAGTTGGAAATTGCTGCAGGGATAGTTTGTTGCGTGTATATTTCTCCTTTTTTCCGTCTTTTCCCAGATACTGACACAATAAGGTGATGTCAGCGTAAATGAGTTGACATGTTTCAAGTATTCCTGCTGGTGTGTTTTTTTTTTTTTTTTTATTCCCGCTGGTGTACCCTATTGTCATGTAGAGGCAACATACCGTTGTTTTTTTATCCACCACTCTCTTGCCATCACCATTATAGCTTAAAGGGAATCCAAAGTGCACCCAAACACCAGACCTGTTGGTTATTGGAGGATCTTCTATTTCTGGTCTGTTAAACGCATTGGCCATTTTGCAACGAGCCTTCAGCGCGTACTGAGTGAGCGAGCGCCTGACTGAGTAGCCTAACATAAACATATAAGTTGGTGTTTTTTTCTTCTTCTGGGGTGTCAGGGGCGTTGCCTGATACGTCGTTTGGGTTATTGGGCTACCTTTTTGAACGCATATCATTATATTTCTCTTTTTTTTTTCAAATATAATTAATTACCGTTCGGTATACATAATTTTTTCGCATAATTCGGTATGCATTGTTTTTTGTAATAATGCGTACCACTTACCGAACCGAAAGTCTCGTACCGAACTGTTCAATACGAATACGTGTATCGTTACACCCCTAATATATATATATATAATTTTTTGGGGGGGGTTACAAAAAGTTTTCTCGTAGCTTCATAAAATCATTGTTGAACCCCTGTTGTCACATGGATTATTTTACCGATCTTCTTGCCACGTTTCTGGATCTAGATCATGATAATTACATTGCTGTCTAGGGGAGAGTCAGAGAGGTCTCAGAATCAAAATATCTTAATTAGTGTTTCAAAGATGAACGAGTTGTCTTACAAGTTTGGAACAACATGAGGGTGAGTAATTAATGACAGAATTTTTAATTTTGGGTGAACTTACTCTTTAAGCTTAGAAGAGACTTGTACTGCTTGGGGTAGTGTACCAAATAAACCTTTAATTTTGCTTTTTTTGTGCATAAATTATCAAAAGGAAAGAAAAGATGCACAATGGCACATATTTTGCATTGTTTTTTGTAGTAATTCAATTGTTTTAATTTGAATGTTGTTTTAATTGAGTGTTCAGTACAGTAATTGTCTATACATCTAAATCAGTACTTTAAACATTTTGTTGTCTTAAGAGCTTCGTATAACAACTTAACAAAAAAAATATCAGTGCCATAAGACAGTAAAGTATTTAATTATCTACTACGTAAGATGCTTGTAATGATTGCTTTAATGGTTTTAATTATATATTCTTAAATACAATCATAATCTACTTATGTGATTTGTATTATCAGGTAACTGTACAAATACTGTGGTATATGGACATCACTTTTTTATTTGTAACAAAGAAACATGCATTTTCTGTAAAGGTGTTCTGAAATATGTATTGTGAAAAGTACTATCCAAATTAACTAACTGTATTTGAATTCTAGATATGTATGCAACTTATTTGTGTGTGTGTGTGTGTGTGTGTGTGTTAGCATATATATAAATGTGTGTTTGAGCTGGCCCAGATCCGGCACAGTTCTGGACCAGAACCAAAATGGTACCGGACCAGATCCGGCCCACATTTAGGCCAAATCATCATAAAAGAATCCAGAGCTGACCCAGGTATTGGCCCGTTGTGCCAAAAGACCCAGGCCTGAGTCCGTTGCCCGGATCTGGGCCTGATCTTCCGATTGACCCGGGCCAGATTTGGCCCAGATGAGTTTTGCTGTCTGGGATCTGACTAAATGTATAATCAAGTGAAATTATATAATATGAATATGAAATATGACATTATGAAACTATGAAGTTTCATTCACATGATCTAAATGTTCTACTGAACTACTAGTATCAGTGCCCATTAAAATAATGTTAATAATGTGGTTTATCATTTAGTTTATTTGAGAGCACATAAACAATATACACTTTGGAAATGCTAGTTATCTGATGTTCATTTATATATTTCAACATTACACAATACCAGTCAATACCAGTTTGCTAAATCAGTCATTTATTTTTAATAAATACATTTTCAGTATCATTACTCCAGTCTTACTCCAAGTGTAACAATATAGACTATACCATTTAAAAGCTTTAAGTTAGTATATATAGAAATTAAAACTTCTATTTAGAACACACAAGATGATAAAGAAAAATGATTAATATGATAAATGTTGCAATACTGTTATATACTGCTAGTATTGGTATTGTAATGCATTACATTACTCCTGTATTACTTTTGAGTTACTTTCACCAAAACAACTACAGAAGCAGACCTGCAGACAGAAGCAAACCTTGGGATGTTTTTTGAGTACCATCAGCTCAGTTGGGAGTAAACAGTTAATGGTTTACCATAACTAAATGCTATTTAGTTGTTTTTATGCTATTTAAAAAAAAGAGAAAAAACACTACAGTACAGTTTAATTAAAACTCCAGTACACTTCTGTAAAGGGCTGGGTGATTTGAGCAAAAAATCTCTCTATTTTTTGTCTGATTTGTGGTATATGGTAGCCTATATCTTGGTATTTTGTATTTGGATTAAACAATTAAAGTGTATGTAAGCGTGTAGGCATATATTATAGGGGTGCATGATATATATCTGCCGATGATTAATGTGCATCTCGTCAGTAAAGCCGGTTCTCTAATCAGCTGTAAATACCATCAGGAGGATAAAGGAGAATCGCTAAAGCAAAAGCTAATGCACCTCTGACAACAAAATGAAAATTTTCCATTGTTTTTTTTAACATTTACAGATGGAGAATATACCTGTGAAAAGTTATGCATTAAGGAAAACATCACATCTCAGACACATTAAACAGCATGTCTCTGTCAGCCTCACACTGTCACGGTAGGAAATCCATTGTTTCCTCCGTGTCATGTTTTGTGTTTGTATTTGTACTCCCGTAGTCTCCATGTGCTCGTTTGGGTTATTGTTGTCACCTGTGCGTTGATTGTCCGCTCCAGCTGATCCTCATCTCCACTCAGCTACATATACTCACTCATCTCTCTGTCTGTTGTCAGATCCTCATTCATGTCTCCGCTTCCTAGTTGGATTACCGTCTCCCGTGTTCGTGTGCTGGATTGTGTTCGTGTTGTCGTCTTCGTGTCAGTGTTCCGGTCTGTTCCTGGTTTCATCCATTGACCGTCTTCACCTTCACCATCGACTTCACCATCCAGCTCTTCTCACGCCACCGTAGACCCCCATCTCATCTGGAGGAATTCCTGCAGAGAGCCGTTGGTCGTATGGATCGCCAAGACAAGGCGATAGATGAGATGGGTCGAGCTTTCCAAGCAATGGTGACGAAGGTGTCCGAGCTCGCTCTCCAGGCTCAACATCAACAACAACCGCCACCCGCTGCGCCTCCCACGCCACCCACACCGCCGATCGTCTCCGGGGGGATTTCCCAGTCCGAACCACGCCTCCCCATCCCTGAGAAATATGCGGGTGAGCCAGAGTTTTGTCAATCATTTCTGTCTCATTGTTCTCTGCATTTCGCCCTGCAGCCCCGCACGTTTTACACCGAGGAAATGAAGGTGGCATTCGTCTTGTCACTAATGACGGGGAGGGCTGCCCTCTGGGGGACGGCGGTGTGGGAGAACCAAGACAGCTGCTGTGCCTCGTTCCACGCCCTTTCGGAGGAGATGAGACGGGTCTTCGACCGCTCCGTCGCCGGGAGGGAGGTGGACCTACGTCAGGAAGACCGGTCCGTATCCGATTATTCTATTGAGTTCCGCACCCTGGCGGCGGAGTGTAAGTGGAACGAAGAGGCGCAGTGGGATCACTTCCTGCATGGGTTGGCTGACCGCATCCAACAGGAGATCCGCGCCGTTGAGCTCCTCACTTCTCTCAATGGCCTGATTGACCTCACCATCAGAGTAGACAACCGACTCGACCAAGCCGCCAGACGGAGGGGGAGAGCAGTTCTCGCGACCAGACCGGAGGCTCAGCGTCAGCGCTCAGAGGTTGCGGTCAGCCCACCTGGAGATCTTGAACCCATGCAGGTGGGGCGAGCTCGGCTCTCCCGGGAGGAGAGGATCAGGCGGAGATCCCTGGGACTGTGTTTATACTGCGGCAGCCAAGAACATCACATCCAGCGCTGTCCGGTAAAAGACCAAGCCCGATAGTAAAACGGAGGCTACTATCGGGTGGGATCTCTGCCAGGAAGACCTCATCTACATCGACACTCCTTCCGGTGAGTCTACGGTGGTCCACCCACGCACTCGATCATCACGCTTTGTTGGATTCTGGGGCCGAGGGTAGTTTCATGGACTTTAAGTTTGCTAGTAAGCTCAACATTCCTCTCACCTCCCTCAAACACCCCATTGCACCTTTTGCACTCAACGGACACAGACTGCCAGTCATCACACAGACCACTTTACCTGTTTCTCTCATCACATCTGGCAACCATACGGAGGAGATTTCATTCTTCATCACGGACTCACCTCAATCTCCCATTGTTCTCGGTCACACCTGGCTCCAGAAACACAACCCCAGGATCGATTGGCGCCTCGGATCTGTGGTTAGCTGGAGCGAGGAGTGTCATTTGTCTTGTCTTTTGTCGGCTGGTGTTAATGTTTCTGAGTCTGTGTTTCAGGGGGAAGCAGTGGATTTGGCTAACGTGCCCGCGGAGTACCACGACCTGAAGGAGGTGTTCAGTAAGTCTCGTGCTGATTCTCTTCCTCCTCATCGTCCCTATGACTGTGCGATAGAGTTATTGCCAGGTACTTCTCCGCCTAAGGGCAAGTTATATTCTTTGTCTATTCCAGAGACGGCGGCCATGGAGAAATATATATCCAGTTCTCTAGCAACGGGGTTCATCCGCCCTTCTTCTTCTCCAGCGGGGGCGGGGTTCTTTTTTGTGGGAAAGAAGGACGGATCCTTGCGACCTTGCATTGACTACCGAGGGCTGAACAACATAACGGTAAAGAATGCCTATCCTTTGCCGCTTATGTCTTCAGCTTTTGAGAGGTTGCAGGGAGCGTCCGTTTTCACTAAATTGGACTTACGTAATGCTTATCATTTGGTCCGCATCAGGGAGGGGGATGAGTGGAAGACTGCCTTTAACACCCCTAAAGGCCATTTTGAGTACTGCGTGATGCCTTTCGGGCTAACGAACTCGCCGGCAGTCTTCCAAGCACTCGTTAATGACGTGTTGCGAGACATGGTCGATCTGTTCATATATGTTTACCTGGATGACATATTGATTTTTTCTTCGTCTCTCCAGGAACACATGCAACACGTACGACGAGTGCTTCTGCGGTTGCTAGAGAATGGATTGTTTGTCAAGGCGGAGAAATGCGTTTTTCATGCACAGTCTGTTTCTTTTCTAGGACACATCATTTCGACTGAGGGTGTTCGCATGGATCCTGAGGAAGTTAAGGCTGTGGTAAATTGGCCATCCCCAGAGTCTCGCAAGGCCCTGCAGAGATTTCTGGGGTTCGCCAATTTTTACCGGCGTTTCATTCGCAATTTCAGCCAACTAGCCGCTCCTCTGACCGCCTTGACCTCCCCTAGTTTGACGTTCAGGTGGTCAGACGCAGCCGAGGCTGCGTTTGCCAAACTGAGAAGCTGCTTTGTTTCAGCTCCCATTCTCGTCACTCCTGATCGCTCACGTCAATTCATAGTGGAGGTCGACGCGTCAGAGGTGGGGGTAGGAGCAGTGTTGTCCCAACGCGCATCCTCAGACAGAAAGGTGCATCCTTGCGCGTATTATTCTCACCGTTTATCTCCTGCGGAAGTTAATTATGACATTGGCAATCGAGAGTTGTTGGCAGTCAAACTTGCACTGGAACAATGGCGTCACTGGCTTGAAGGGTCGGGTGTACCTTTCATTGTATGGACGGACCATAAGAATCTCTAATACATTAGAACCGCCAAATGACTTAACTCCAGGCAGGCTCGGTGGGCATTGTTTTTCGGTCGTTTCGATTTTACACTTTCGTACCGGCCGGGTTCCAAAAACATCAAACCCGATGCTTTATCCCGTCTTTTTGAGCGTTCCGATCGTACTGCTACTCCCGAGCCCATTTTACCGGGAACCATCATTATCTCCGCGCTCAGATGGGAGGTCGAATCGAAGGTGTTGACTGCCTTAGAAGGGGTAACGCCCCCGGCTCGTTGCCCACCGAACCGATTGTTTGTGCCGGAGGGGTTACGGTCAGACGTTCTCCAGTGGGGTCATTGTTCCAGTGTTGCTTGTCACCCAGGGGTTAGTAGAACTAGGTTTCTAGTCAAGCAACGATTTTGGTGGCCTGGTATGGCTCGTGACGTCCACGACTTCGTCTTGGCTTGTTCAGTTTGCGCTATTGGTAAGACTTCCAATCGACCTCCAGATGGGTTACTCTTACCGCTGTCTGTCCCTTCGAGACCCTGGTCCCACATTTCGCTAGATTTCATTACCGCCCTCCCGCCCTCTAAGGGCAATACAGTGATTTTAACCATAGTGGACCGGTTCTCGAAGGCAACTCATTTTATTCCCTTGCCCAAATTACCATCAGCCAAGGAAACAGCGGTAGCTGTCATTGACCACGTCTTCCGTATACATGGCCTTCCGACAGACGTGGTTTCTGACAGGGGTCCCCAATTTGTGTCCAAATTTTGGCGAGAGTTTTGTAAATTGTTAGGAGCGACTGTTAGTCTTTCTTCCGGGTTCCATCCCCAGAGCAATGGTCAAACCGAGCGAGCCAATCAGGATGTCGAAAGGGTTTTGCGATGTTTGGCTTCCAATAATCCTTCGTCCTGGTGTCAGCAACTCTCAATTGTGGAGTACGCACACAATTCTTTGCCAGTGTCATCTACGGGCATGTCTCCATTTAAGTGTAGTTTAGGGTACCAACCACCTAATTTTGTCAGTACGGAATCCGAGGTTTCGGTCCCCTCCGCACACGCACTAGTCCAGAGGTGTCACCGCACCTGGACCAGAGCTCGCAGAGCTCTGCTCCAGGCTAGGTCGCGCACCAAGGCTAAGGCCGATCGCCACCGGTCGAAGCCTCCCCGTTACGTCGTCGGTCAAAGAGTGTGGCTTTCAACCCAGAATATTCCTATGCGTTCCGTTTCGAATAAGCTTGCTCCTAAATTTATTGGCCCGTTTTCTGTTACCAAAATCATTAATCCGGTAACAGTGCGTCTTAGCCTTCCTCCGGCGTACAGGAGGGTTCATCCCGTGTTTCATGTATCCAAAATTAAACCGGTGATTTTTTTTCCCATCTTAACCCGCCTGCCCCGGTTCCCCCCCCGCCTCGTATCGTTAATGGGGAAACCACATATTTGGTTAATCGTATTCTGGACTCTAGACGGAGGGGACGCGGATTTCAGTACTTGGTGGATTGGGAAGGTTACGGTCCAGAGGAGAGAAGGTGGGTTCCTGCTCAGGACATACTGGATCACCGCCTTATTGATGATTACAATCTACAGGTAAAGCAGGCTGGGAACGTCAGGTGACGTCCTAGGAGAGGGGGTACTGTCACGGTAGGAAATCCATTGTTTCCTCCGTGTCATGTTTTGTGTTTGTATTTGTACTCCCGTAGTCTCCATGTGCTCGTTTGGGTTATTGTTGTCACCTGTGCGTTGATTGTCTTCGCTCCAGCTGATCCTCATCTCCACTCAGCTACATATACTCACTCATCTCTCTGTCTGTTGTCAGATCCTCATTCATGTCTCCGCTTCCTAGTTGGATTACCGTCTCCCGTGTTCGTGTGCTGGATTGTGTTTGTGTTGTCGTCTTCGTGTCAGTGTTCCGGTCTGTTCCTGGTTTCATCCATTGACCGTCTTCACCTTCACCATCCAGCTCTTCTCACGCCACCGTAGACCTTCTTTTCCATTGCCTACATTCTGGACTCTGATATCAATAAACTTCTTCTGATTGCCTGCATTTGCTTCCTCCTCTTTTACGAGCCGTCACACACACGCAGCCTTTCTGTCAGAGCATCTGACGAGGTGGACACAACCGCGACTTGCTTCATTTTTGATTCATTAATGTCTAGGGTTTTTTTTTTTTTTTTTTATAATTTTGGGCTGAAATCTAATGTTACTGATCATGTAACGGGTAAAATATTACTGCAAATTTATTAGTAATGCCTTACACTACTGTGTTACAGCAAAAAGTAATGTTACTGTAATGCTAAATTCTGTAATGCGTTACTCCCAACATTGTTCATGCATGAAATAAATGTATTTGAAAATGTTAAATTTCTCATTGTAATATTTCAACATTTTTATTGTCATACGAACACAGTCCACCTGGTTCATTTTTCTCAGGTTGAAAAATCTGTATAATAGGCATCTGTATTATTTTATAGTAAACCATTTACCTCAGAATCCCCAGCTGACAGCTTGGGCTCTTCAGTCCATCAGAAAGAAGCTTCACTCCAGAATCCTGCAGATCATTGTTACTCAGGTCCAGCTCTCTCAGCATGTAGTTTGGTAATTGTAGAGCTGATGACAAACTCTCACAAGACTGAGCAGTGAGATCACAGCTCTGTAGTCTGTGTAAAGAACAAAACAAACAGTAATATATAGTTACATCACAAGCTTTACAAATTGATAAAAACACCAAATATTTTGAATATTTATTTGATTAAAAATCTTTTACCTCAGAATCTCCAGCTGGCAGTTTTTGCTCTTCAGTCCATCAGAAAGAAGCTTCACTCCAGAATCCTTCAGATTATTGTTACTGAGGTCCAGCTCTCTTAGAATGGAGTTTGATGACTGTAAAGCTGAAGACACACTCTCACAAGACTGAGCAGGGAGATTGCAGCATTGTAGCCTATGTAGAGAATAAAAATAATAATTAAAAACAAATAATTTGTTTATTTGGTATGGTTTATATTCTGTAGCACATACAACTTGCAAAAACCATTGACTAGTAATGCAGTTAATGCAAAGCTATAACCATATAGTAAATGTGATATATTCAGTGATTACTGAATTTAAAAGAGAGTATAAGGCTATAAAATAAAAGGCTTCTTTTAGTTATTTTCATTTTGCTTTAATAATTAAACTCCTCATAAAACATCAAACCTAGACTTTTAATAGCCGGGTGTGCCTTAGGCTGGCCACAATAAAAAGCCACTCTAAAATGTGCAGTTTTACTGTATTTGGGGGTCTGAAAACCAGTCAGTATTTTGTGTGACCACCATTTGCCTAAAGCATTGCAACACATCTCAATCACATAGAGTTGATCAGGTTGTTGATTGTAGCCTGTGGGATGTTGGTCCACACCTCTTCAATGGCTGTGTAGAGTTGCTGGATATTGTCAGGAACTGAAACACGCTGTTGTATGCACTGATCCAGAGCATCCCAAACATGCTCTATGGGTGACATGTCCGGTGAGTATGCTGGCCATGCAAAAACTGGGATGTTTTCAGCTTCCAGGAATTTTGTACAGATCCTTGCAACATGGGGCAGTGCATTCATGCTGAAACATGAGGTAATGATCATGGACGAATGGCACAACAATGGGCCTCTAATATCTTCTTACGTTATCTCTGTGCATCATCAATAAAATGCACCTGCGTTCGTTGTCCATAATATACACCTGCTCATACCATAACCCCACTGCCATCATGGGCCACTCAATCCACAATGTTGACATCAGCAAAACCGCTCACCCACAGAACGCCATACATGCTGTCTGCCATCTGCCCTGTACAGTGAAAACCAAGATACATCCATGAACAGAACACCTCTCCAAAGTGCCAGATGCCATCAAATGTGAGTATTTGACCACTCAAGTCAGTTACGACGATGAACTGCAGTCAGGGCGAGACCCCGATGAGGATGACAAGCATGCAGATGAGCTTCCCAGAGACAGTTTCTGACTGTTTGTGCTGAAATTCTTTGGTTATGCAAACCGATTGTTGCAGCAGCTCTCCGGGTGGCTAGTCTTTGACGATCTTGGAGGTGAGGAAGCTGTATGTGGAGGTCCTGGGCTGGTGTGGTTACATGTGGTCTGAGGTTGTGAGGCCAGTTGGATGTACTGCCAAATTCTCTGAAATGTCTTTGGAGACAGCTTATGGTAGAGAAATGAAACTTAAATTCACTCGCCAGACTAAGATCCAGGAACTGAGTTTGACACCCTTGGTCCCATTTTTGCCTTCCTCTCACTGTAAAAATGTAACTAAGATATTTTTACTTAAAATTTTAAATAAGCTACTTTTTACTTTCACTTGAGTAAATTTTTACACTGGCACTTTTGCTTCTACTTGAGTAAAATTGCATTCATGTAATGGTAATTTTAACTGAGCAGAATATTTTTTATACTATTTTCACCTCTGCCAAAGGAAAAAGAAATCTACTGCGATGCTGTTTACTCTGCACGAGGCTTAACATGATGAGGGACAAATGATTTGCAGATTTGTTTTGATGCATCAAGAGGGAAACCTTCCCAACACAGGAAGAAACTGGCTCTACACAAAGGTTGTTAAGTGTCGCCCAGACCACAGCTCGACAGATGTCTGTCAGAGAGGCACCATGCGCCAGTGCATAGGAGGGGACCACACTCTGTTTGGAGGGTTTTAGGGGTGTCCTGGGAGGATTTAACCTTCTGGCGCCCCTTAGGAACCTAACGATCAAGTCATGCCTCCCCAGGGACCAGCTGTCCTCTGCATCGTGAAGTGCTGAAATGGCAGCCACATACACTTTCAAGGTGGATGGGGAAAGCCTACGCTCCAACCTTTCTTGCAGGAAAGAAAGCACAACTCTGACCAAGCATCTCCAAGGGTCTTCTCGGTGAGAAGAACACCAATGCATGAACAGACTCCACTTCAAAGGATAGGTCTGCCTCGTGGAGGGGGCTCTAGCCTGAGTGTTAGTGTCTGCCACCGCCGGTGTCAGATCAGTTAGGTCTGCAGCGTCCAGATCTTTGGAACTTGAACGTGTGGCTCCCTCCTCAGGGGGATGCACCAGGGAGGGGCTGTCACGAGTAGCATGAGTTCTGAATATAAGGTCAGGGTAGGCCAGTAAGATGCATCCATCAGGACCTGTTTCTCGTCCTCCCTGACCTTGCACAGTGTCTGTTCGAGCAGAGTCACTGGGGGGAAACACATTGAGTAGAGCCTGAGTCCCCCCACTGCCAGCTGTACTATTCTCTGTCACAGGCCCCCCTTGGGCACGGACACACTGGCACAGGGAATAGTACAGCTGGCAGGGGGTGGACTTATGCGAAGCAAACAAGTCTAACTGGACTTCCCTGAACCAACTCCAGATCAGCTGGACCATATAGGTATGGAGTCGCCATTCCCTGGAGAAAGTGAGCTGTCATAAGAGCACGTCAGCTGCATGATTGAGCTCCCCCGGTCTGACTCCAGAGGAGGAGATGGCGGGCGAGTTGAGACATGCAACATGATTTGCGACTTACGATCGGTCATTCCTTTTAAATCTGCAGGTTTCTGCAAACACGTTGCCATATCAACTACGGAATGCCTCGTACTATACTCCTCCTCCACTTCTATCAAACATACCTGGATATCTACACCGCTGGCCATGTTCCTTACCGGCCTGGAGGCGGAGGCGACACCGGGGAAAACGAAGTGGCACAGCTGTTAAGCTGAGGCTTTTGCTTTTGAAACACAGAGAGCATCTCTGTTCTGATGGACTTTTCGGAAGTCGTGTTGTTCGCCGCCGCTCCCTGGATCCGATTCGGGAGTGGTTAATCCACCTGGTTCCGACTGTGACAATCCCACCCTCCGATTCATATTCTCCTGTTTTCTCTCCACGTTTTTATAGCGGAGGAGTGTGTTTGAAACATCTTCGTCCTCTACCACGGTAAAAGCAATGCAAGGTATCTACCTTAAATCCTCTGTCTTTAAGGATGGCTTTGATCAACACCAGATCTGTGATTAACAAGACATTTTAAATGACTTGTTCTCTACCCGAAACTTGGATTTTTTATTTCTTACCAAAACCTGGCTCTGTCCATGTGATCTGAGACCTTTTTCTGAACTCTTGCCATCGAAATGTTTGTTTTTTAATTCTCCGCCCTCAACTGGTCGGGGTGGCGGACTTGTATCTATTTATAAAGATCATTTTACGTGTCGCTCAGTGGCGAGTAACGTTAACTGCAGCAGCTTTGAAATTCAACTGTTTGTTTTTGAACTTGGTGATACACTTCTCATAGCGGTAATCTATCGACCACCAAAATCGAATACGAACTTTCTAACGGAGTTTGCTGAGTTCCTGAGTGATGTGACTCCCAAATACGACAAGCTTTTTATACTCCGTGATTTTAACGTTCATATTTGCTGCATGAATGATAATTTAGCCAAGGGGTTTACCCATTTGCTGAACGCTTTTGACTTTTCTATTGGGGTTAATGGTCCCACTCATAAGGATGGCCATACACTTGACTTAGTGCTTTTGCATGGACTTAGTATTTCTGATTTAGAAGTCTGTGAAAATGGGTTTTCCGATCATAAGTCTGTTTTGTTTACTTTACCATGCTCTACTGCTGCACCTATAGTCCCATCTCGTGGCCGCCTTTCTCGACGTATTACTCATACTACCAAAGACTCTTTTTCATCAATTTTTCATAAAGTGATGCCTTCTATTGCTGACTTTTCCTGTGATGTTAGCGTTGAGGAACTTCTCTCCAGATTTAACTCCACCTTTTCTAATGTTTTAAATGCTGTGGCTCCTTTAAGGAATTTTCAGTCTAAAGCCCGTTCTGAACCCTGAATTGATGATTCTATTCGTTCTCTCAGACGTTGTTGTAGAAGAGCAGAACGAAAGTGGAAAAAGGACAGCCTTCATGTTTCCTTTGAGATTTTAAAGGACCCTCTTTTAAATATCAGAAAGCAGTGAAAAAAGCAAAATGTCTACATTTGTCAGATATTATTAACAAAAACTGTTCTAGACCAAAGACTCTTTTTAACATTATTAATGCTACTCTTAATCCGTCTGCCTGTCGTTTTTCTGGGGATTCTTCTCTTTCATGTGAAGAATTTTTATTATTTTTCGATGGTAAAATTAGGGATCTCCAGCTGGGGATAACTCCCTCGTTTTGTAATCCATCTAATTCCTCCATCGCAAACACATTTTTTAGTCAGTTTAAACTAATCTCTCTTCCAGATTTGCTGGAAATAGTTGAGCACCTAAAGCCCTCGGGCTCGTCCTTGGATATTATTCCTCCTTTTTTAGTTAAGCAAGTTTTTATTGACATCGCTCCATATCTTTTGTTCATCGTTAATCGCAGTTTAGAATCTGGCATTATGCCTGACTTTTTAAAGCATGCAGTGGTTTACCCACTGCTTAAAAAACAGAATCTGGATTCATCAGTTTTAACAAATTTTAGGCCCATTTCTAATCTGCCTTTTATCTCAAAGATTCTGGAAAAAATTGTGTTTTCACAGTTACAAAATTTTTTATCTGACAATTCAATGTTTGAAACATTTCAGTCAGGTTTTCGTAAATGCCATTCTACCGAGACTGCACTCTTGAGGGTTCATAATGATATTTTGATATCATGTGATTCGGGTGATTTTGCAGTCCTGGTGCTCTTGGATTTGACGGCTGCTTTCGATACAGTCGATCATGCTATTCTCATTGACCGTTTAGAACATTGTGTTGGTCTAAGAGGTGTTGCTCTAGAATGGTTTAAATCATATTTTGCAAATAGGAGTTTTTCAGTCAAGATGGGTGAACTTTACTCGAGTAACGCTTTTTTGCCCTGTGGGGTTCCTCGGGGTTCTATTTTGGCTCCTTTGCTTTTTTCCCTCTATATGCTCCCACTTGGCTCAATTTTTAAAAAACATGGTTTGTCATTTCACTGTTATGCGGATGACACTCAGGTTTATCTGCCTGTCAAACGAAACTCTGTGGGTCTTGAGTCTCTTATGACATGTTTGGCAGATGTAAAGACTTGGCTTTCCTTAAATTTTTTAATTTTCAATGAAAAGAAAATTGAAATTATATTTTTTGGTCCATCTGAATTTTCAAATTCCCCAAAAATTGATTTGGGAGGGATGACTCCGTGTTTAAAATCATGGGTAAAAAAACCTTGGCTTAATTTTTGATGATGGCTTAAAGTTTGACTGACAAATAAATTCAATTGTCAAATCTTGCTTTTTTCAGCTGCGTCAACTTTCTAAAGCTAAGCCTTTTCTTTCTTTTAAAGATTTTGAAAAAGTAATTCACGTTTTTATTTCATCAAGGCTGGACTACTGTAACTCATTTTACTTTGGGATTAGCCAGATAGCTTTATCCCGCTTGCAGCTTGTTCAAAATGCTGCGGCTAGACTCTTGTGTGGCGTCAAAAGGAGGGAGCATATAACTCCTATTTTATGCTCACTACATTGGCTGCCTGTTTGTTTTAGAATTGATTTTAAGATGTTGCTCCTCATCTTTAAATCCCTGAATGTTTTGGCTCCACTTTATCTCAGGGAGTTGCTGGCCGAGTATAAACCCACTAGATCCCTTCGGTCTTCCAACCAGGATCTATTGTTTACTCCAAAGTCGAGGCTTAAGTGCAGGGGAGACCGTGCTTTCTGTATTGCTGCCCCCAGGCTTTGGAACGCCTTGCCACTGTCCATTAGACAAGCCTCTTCTCTTAATATTTTTAAGTCCAGGCTAAAGACATTTTTATTTTCAAAAGCGTTTGGCTGATATCTATACAGTTTTATAATTTTTTTTTTGTTTGTTTGTTCGTTGTGTGTTTTTCTCTGTTTTTAATGACCTAATGGAAAGCACATTGGTCGACGGAAGTTGTAGTTAATTGTGCTATATAAATAAATTGTCATTGTCATGATTGTAGACCGCTCTGCCCATCTCGGGACTTGGGAGTGCAACCTGTGCTGAAGTGGCCTCATATGAAGCAATCTGAGTGGCGCGACAATGGCTGCGGATGCCATATGCCACAGGAGCCTCTGAAAGTGTTTCAGTGGTACCACTGTCCTGCCTCTGAAGGAACTCAGGCAGTTCAGCACTGACTGGGCATGCTCACTGGTGAGATGTGCCATCATGCTCACAGAGTCTAACTTCATACCGAGATAAGAGATTCTCTGCGCAACTTACCTGTGATCGCATAACTCAGGACCGGGCCATGATGAGCCAGTCCTCGACATAGTTGAGGATCTTGATGCACACTTCCCAGGTAGGGGCAAGGGCGACCTTCCTGAAGACACGGGGGACAGGGAGAGCCAGAGGGGGAGGACTTTGTACTACACTGTCTGACCCTGGAATGCAAACTACAGAAATGGTCTGTGGCAAGGGAGGATCGAGACATGAAAGACTGCATCCTTCAGGTCAATCACTGCAAATTAATCCTGGGTTTGGACACATTTTATAATATGTTTCTGCGTCAACATCTTGAAAGGGTGCTTGTGCAGGGCCAGATTAAAGACTCACAGATCCCGGATAGGTCGAAGGCCACTGCTTTTCTTGGGTACGATGAAGTAAGGGTTTTAAATCTCAGCTGGAGGGACCGCTTGTTTGCATTCTTCACCAGCAGGACAGCAATCTCCTCGCACAAAACAGAGGCATCCCAGACTGCCACCGAAGTCTTGAGAATGCCATTAAATTTGGGAGGTTACCGGGTGAACTAAATCAAGTAACCGTGTTGAACAATCCAAATGAGCCAGAGAGATGTGTTGGAGCAGTGCAAACCACGCCCCCAAACTCTGTACAAGTGGCACCAAAGGGACAGTCGACATACCCACAGTGGTGCAGCGATGGGGAGTTGTGTTGGATGGCCCAGAAAGCATTGTGTTCTGATTCTTCACAGCATAACTCCCCCTGTTCCCAGAAGAACTGGCCAGAGATGCATGGAGAGGCGTTGCGTCTCCGAAACATGACCTCTTGACATGACGTCGCAGAACTCTCAGCACGGGGTGGAGCCAATGTGGACGATGCCGGAAGGCGCCCATGGCAATGAGCAGGCTGAGGCACGACCTACGATGGAACGGTGGCAGCCAGAGGATTACAGTGGGGCAAGATGCGCTGTATGGCCGCAGTCTGCAGTTGTACTGTCAGGAGCTGCTAGGCACAGCCCTCGACAGTGTCGCCACACAGGCCAGTCTGGGAGATGGAAGAGTCGAGAAAGTGCACTTTGTCAACGACTCTCATCCCAAACAGGCTGAACCAGAGATGGCACTACTGGACCACCAGAGTGGACATCGCCTTCTCGAGGGACTGCGTTGTGACTTCTGTCACCATGTGCAGCTCCTGACTCAACCTAGGGTTGGTTCTACCCTCATGCATTTCTTAAAGCCTTGGCTTGGTGAATTTGCAGGATGGCCATGGCATGCAAGGCAGAGGTAGCTTGGCCTGCAGCAGTGTAAACCTTGGTAGCGAGAGCGGCCAATAGCTTACAGGCCTTGGATGGGAGGCTCGGACTACTCCTCCCAATGGCAGAGTTATGCGGACACAATAGCCCATCCCCCGATGCTGAAATCAACATCTGATCCCCGGCAGCAAACTGAATGACCCACTGGGACTACTGTAAGAATGCCCAGCAGAATCATCCAGCAGCTGCACAGGACAAGCACTGCGACAGGGCTGAGAGGTCCATGGGGCGTGCTCCAGTGAAGAAGCTCTCACCGTCACCTTCAAATCTCACAGAGCACTAGCCGGCGGTCCTCTGCTCATGGCAGAAAAACCGGAATGGGTAGTGACAGAGGGGTCTGCTCCTTTCCCTTTAAGAAATGAGAGACGCGATCGCAGCATTGCCATGGTCACACATGCATCACCCATCCACGAACTATCTACAAATGTACAAGACATAATTCATAAATGAATGGCAGACAAAGTTGTGTTTGTGACATAATTTATTTGTGAAAATGTTTATTTGCAAATCTAATTTTATTTAATGTTGAACCTTTTTTATGGATCTCTTTCTATTTATTTGTTAGTATGTTTAATTGTTTGTAAATCTCTTAAAATTTATTTGTGGGTTTATAGGGAATAATACAACAATTCTACCTCCATAGCTCCACTATGGAAAAATATTAACGAATAGTTATCACCTTACCCAGTTAGTTGATTAACTTGAAAATTTCAAACATTTTTGTATAAAATTTTTCCTAAAATGTCATTTTTAAATATGCAAATGAGGATTTTTTTATGACTATCCTGGATATACACACTAATTTGCATACATTTCTCATACAAAAATCTGAACTGGATGAAGTCAGTTTAAAACAATTTTTTTTACATATTAGAGTCAAATGTTTATACATATGCAAGCATATGGGTAGCAATATTCAATTTGGAATGTAATATACAAAATGACAATGCAATATGTAAAATGGCAATGCATTTCTGTATTTACATTTACATTTTCCAATACATTTGTGCAACGTTTGGTGCAAAATGAAAATGAAAATTAAATTATATAATTTTCATTTGCCATTTCATCAAAACGTACACGCACCAACTGTCTTGTCCATGTTCTCTCACTTGAATCCTCTTGAGTCTCTTGACCTTCTGCAAGCCCCGCCTTGTTCACGCAGTGATTGATTGATCGGCTCGGAGTGCATTTTCAATGTGCATATTGAATTTTGCTACATTCATTGCGGGACACTGAATGAAAATGTAATTGAAAGTGTCTTGCCTGTGAGTGTAAATGCAGTTAAAACAAATAACATTTGAATGATAATTTTGCCACAGTTTTTGCTTGAACATGTTACACATATCTAATCATTTCTGTAATACATTTTAATTTTAATTTGGCAACTTATAAGTGTTAAAATTAGTATTCATTTTACATTTTTCAATGTGCACATTGAATTTTGCTACATTCATTGCGGGACTCTGAATGAAAATGCAATTGTAAGTGTTTTGGCTGTGAATGTAAATGCAATTAAGAAAAATAACATTTGAATTATAATTTTGCCACAGTTTTGCTTGAACATGTTACACATATCTAATCATTTCTGTAATACATTTTAATTTTCTAATTCTAATTTTGCAACTTACTAAGCATTAAAATTACTATTCATTTTACATATTAAAACTAGTGTATGAAATGGCAAATGAAAATTGTGTAATTTAAATTTCACTAAACGTTGCACAAATGTATTTGAAAATGTAAATGTAAATACAGAAATGCATTGTTATTTTGCATATTACATTCCAAATTGAATATTGCTACCCATATATTTTGGGTGTCTCTTTTTGTCACTCCATAATTCAGAAAAATCCTTGAACAGCCAGAAAACTATATTTACACAAGTTTGGGGGTATTGAAATGTATTTAAAATGTATAATAAGTAAAAATGTAAGGTTTGTTGTAAGTGCTACTGAACTGGGATTTATGGCTTACAAGAAAAAAACTAAATTGAAATATATTGACAAATAGATAAAGTGCTATCAAAGAAACACTTAAGAGTGTCTTTTGGATTTTTCTTTCCACTAATCTTAATGAAAATGTTATGAATACCCATGTAGCCCAAAATCTCAAAATTGACAGGTGCATCTAAAAAAAGTTTTTTTGCCTTCAGTGTCTCCCCTTTAAAACAACTAACAGTGTATATAAATTAATATAAAGAAAACACGTACAGTGCTCTTCTGGTGTTTTTGATGACTGGCAGCAGTCTCATCAGTGCTTCATCAGATCTTCTGTACTTCTTCAGTTCAAACTTCTCTTGAGTTTCTTCTGACATGAGGAGCACAAACACCAAACCCGACCACTGAGCAGAGGAGAGATTCTGCTCTGAAAGTTTTCCAGAGCCCAGATTCTTCTGGATTTCCTCCACAAAGTCATCTTTCAGTTCATTCAGACAGTAGAAGAGATTGATGGTCCTCTCTGTTGATTCCTCCATCTCAATTTTCTTTTTTATATAGTCAACAGTGTCTTTGGTGTCCTCTGTTTTGAGCTCCAGTCCTGGCAGTAGTTCCTTCAGGTCTCTCTGATTGGACTCCACTGAAAGACCCAGGAGGAATCGGAGGAAGAGGTCCAGGTGCCCATTCTCACTTTGTAAAGCCTCATTGACTGCAGCTTTGTGAAGATCAAACAGTGACTTTGTTGACAGGATACATGACAGTTTTTTCCAGGATTCGAGAAATGGGTTTTCCTTCTTTTTTTTGTTAATGAAAAACACATAGAGAGCAGCAAGTAATTCCTGGATGCTGAGCTGAATGAAGCTGTAAATGTTTCTCACTGACATAGATTTTTCCTCCTGAAACATCCGGGTGCATAACCCAGAGTACACAGAACCTTCAATGGCATCTAGTCCACACTCCTCAATATCGTCTTTGTAGAAAATCAGATTACCTTTCTGTAGTTGTTTAAAGGCCAGTTTCCCAAGCTTCAGAATAATGTCATCAAAAGACATGACTTCAGCCTTAGTTTTAGGATCCTTGCAATATTTTATTTTCATCTGCTGCTTCTGAGAAAGTAAAAAGTTTATGTACATCCCTGTGAGGGTTGTAGGTGTTTTGTCATTGCTCTCTTGAACCAGCAGAGGCTGAAGAACAGTGAGAGAGATCCAGCAGAAGACCGGGATATGACACATGATGTACAGACTTCTGAATTTTCTGATGTGACGGATAATGTTTTCAGCAACCTCAGGACTGCTGTTTCTGATAAAGTACTCCTCTTTCTGCTCATCATTGAATCCTCGTATCTCTGTCATCTGATCAATGTATTCTCGGGGTATCAGACTGGCTGCTGCTGGTCTGGATGTGATCCAGATGAGAACAGAGGGAAGCAGATGTCTCTTGATTAGGGCTGTAACTATCTTACTCACTGTTGTTTTCTTATTAACATCTGTAAAGCCGTCATCCTCTTCAAAGCTCAAAGGGAAACGACATTCATCCAGCCCATCAAAGATGAACATGACATTATTGCCATCTTCAGGAAGAGATGTCAGCTCTTTAAGGCCACTAAAGCAGTATGTGTTAAGCAATCCCATGAGACTGTACTTCTTTTTTTTAATCAAATTCAGCACAAGGAATGGGAGTGGAAAAATGAAGACTATATCTTGATTTTCTTTACCTTTAGCCCAGTCAAGGATGAATTTATTGACAGAGACAGTTTTTCCCACTCCTGCAATCCCCACTGTGAGCACTTTTCTGTTTTGTCGACCCATATGGTCTTTGAACATGTCATTACACTGGATCGGCGTGTCCTTGGCAGTCAGTCTGTTGTGATTTGATTCGATACGTCTCACCTCGTGTTCATTTGATCTTCCTCCAGTCTGATTCTCCACCACATATAAATCAGTGTAAATATCGTCCAGGTATTTATTTTCACCCGTCTGTGAATTACCAACCAATATCCGCTCACAGTGCTGTTTTAGCTTGTCCTTCAAGATCTTTGTAGCTGTACTGTCCTCAGCAGAACCTTTGAGAAAATGAAAAAAAAAGTCCGCTAAGAGTAAGTTATTGGTTTTTAATAAAATAATGATGAGAATATCTTTATGTAGACTCAGACATGGTCTGTGATTCTCATTACAAAACTTGAAAACTGTGTGTGAATCTATATTCTAATTAATGTTCCTGAAGGGCCAATGAGTGAGACTTATGCCTAATTCACACTACAAGATTTGAAGTTGCAATTTGAACATTAGTTAATGAACCATGAACTAACTTTAATGATCAGTATATAGTAGGTGGGCAACCAAAATTGGTAATACCGCCGCCACAGCGTTAACTGCAAATCAGTCACGAGTTAAATTAATTTGCAAAACTACTGCCAGGTGGCGCAAGAGGACAGATTGCGAACTGTATGTAATTGTAAAATGTTGGTTTGTAAACAAGATGAAACGTAGAAGTAAAACAACAATAATATTATAATATAACTCAGTAACATCCTAAAAAAAACATTAGAACATTTTACAGTGAGTGAATTTCAAAACATAGGATAGTCTTAGGCTACAGTCTACTCATCAAACATTTTAAGAAAGACCTTTGCACAAAGGCTCTTCCTGCATGCTATTGTAATTAAACAATCATTACACAAACATATATATTTCTCCCGAATGAGAGAACCCAACCTTTCCTTTCCTTTAATTTTTTGTTTGTTTGTTTGTTTGTTTATAGGTAAGCCTATATTATTATATACTGCAATTATATTTGTCAATTAGAATTATATATTTTTATATGTTTTGATAAATTTGTTAAATTTAAAGAATTTGTTGTAAAGTGAAAGGAACATAAAATATCCTGTTGGTACATTATAACATTATTAGGCCAGTTGTTATTATTCTGAATGTAATAAAATGCAACCTATAGTATACTTGACACATATATTTTTCTTCTCACAAACTTAATTTATTTTTTAGCATGTTTTATTTTTTTAAACATGCAGCAAACGAAAATGGCGATTAATCTGTTAAAATGTGATACTGTGGGTTAAAATTTTTAAATTATATACTTAGGAACAGAGTCTGTGCCAAATCTAGGCTATGTTGTTAACTATTTATGATTTATATAGGAACTGTTTATAAAAAAAAAATCTAATTATATTGTTAGTTTTATGCTAACATGCAATCAATGTCTTCGGAGACTATATAAGATATAAGTTCATTTAGGCTATTTAACATGCACTGTGACATTTTAACCTTTTTAACCTATAAACTCCTTGAGATTTTAAAGTCAGTTTAATAGTATTGAAATTCAAATTGAATCTAGTATAAAAAAAAGTTTGAATTGCTTAAATTATTTTCATGAATTAATAATACCTTTCATGTTTATTCTTGTAGAAAATAAGTGTTTATTCTTAAAGAAAATAAGGGAAAGAATAAGGGATGATCCAAATATTTGTAATGTACAATAATATAGGCCTATAGCTGCATGTAGTCTAAAAGTTATCGTATTTGTCCTGCTTCACCCATTTGTGTAGGCTACAATTATTCAAAAAAAATACAAATAAATAGCGTCATTAAAAAAATGGCATGGGATTTTAAAGCATAACAAATGAAGGTCTATGAAATGTAAGTCAATAAATCATTTTTCTAAACAAAGGCACTTATAGTTTTGAACTAAACTATTATTTCAACCATATTGCCTGTGAATAAAATGCATACTTTTCAATGAAAGAACCATTAGAGAGTGTAGGTTGCTTGGTGTTTGGATTTGTACTTCAATATGAGGTCAAAGTTTAATGCCTACTTTTTTTTTACTCTCTATTTAACAGCATTAACATGAAATACGTCTTCCTTCAGTTAGAATTAATCTTTTCCTGCTTTGCTAAATGTTGGGCTCATGACCAATAAGTTGTATTCGCCTCAATCTGATTTTGTAAAATCAAACTGCAGATGGTGAAGCTGGTCCAGTTAGTGTGAGTCATGCACACTGTGCAGCGGGAGCAGCTGACGGAGGATTCCCCTTAGTCTTAAAGCCTTCCTCAAACTCCTACGTTCACCAAAAACAATGATTTTCATAAAAATAATTATTAATTATCAATTGATAAATTGTTATTATTATGGTCTTGTGAAAATAATATTATGGGCTGCAAGAAAATAATGAATAAAACTAGTGCAGACAGCATATTTCAACCCAGTAGCGGGACAAAACACAGTTCCTTGCGCAAAAAAAACAGACCAAATTCAATTCAGCTAGAGGGGGTTGTTTTATTGGGGACGGTAGTTCTGTATAACTTGTGGGGGTTGAAAAATAAAGGTGTGAATTTATCAAATGGGTGCTTTCTCTTCTTCCTCCACAAATACTGTGGGTAGTTTGGTGGCGAGATGTTTATATAAATTAGAGTTTGTGATTGACAACGCGACTGACAATGTTGCGATAAGTAGGCTAAACCAACTTTGCAACTCATTACCCCCCGAACACAGGACATAGCATACATATGTATGTTTCACCTCTCCTCCTCAACACCTCTCAACCCGCAATGTCAATGTTTACGAATAGAGATTTAGAATGGTGTAGTAATTTTGTATACATTGTGTAGTTGTTTGGAATTATTCATTGTGACCATTAAATATTTTATTTTTACACAACTATTTTAAAGATCTTGTAATATGCATTTCTCCTTAAACTGCACCTTAACATTTTTAATTGTGTGTGTGTATATATATTAAAAAATTTCCATCAGTTAAAATAATACAGTTATAAATAACAGGTAAATAATCGTCAATTTATCACTTTTTCAAAGCTCATGAAAGAAATGGAAAAATATTCTGAAAAGGGGTGTCAAAAGATTAATTGCATCCAAAATATAAGAATCTATAAAATACACGCATATATTTAAGTTATAACTTTTATTTGAGATTCAATTATCAGCCCTAATTCTGTAATCAGTAATCAGATAAAGAAAAAACGAATATTTCATTACTACTTTAAAACCATCAACAAATGTTTTCACAGATGAAAAGATACATTAGTTATTTACCATTTACCTAAATCCAATCAAATAACAGTAGTGGGATTCACTTCTTCTTTTAAAAACATGAATTTGCTTTCTGTTTCATGTACCAGCACTCGACTATCTTTCCCGCTGGACAGGTAACATTACTCACCTGTCTTCTCCAAGCGACAAAACAAAATTGAAATTGTCCTGATAAGTTATGTCAGGCCACTTATTCATTTCAACCTCCCACTGTGTCATACACCGGGGATGTGTTAAATATTTACTATCACAACATTGAAAAGTGTTCTGTGTATGCTCCCGCCACAATAACTCTTTACCGTACAGCTAGCGAAATGGAAGTTTAAGACATTATAAGGAAATACGTCATTGTATTTACTTCCGAGTTGCAAAATAAGGTGGATAGTGCAATAAAGTTTATTATAAATAAAAGATTTTAACTGTAAATAATTTTGAAATAACATTTAAGTTTAAATGTTGCCAGTACATCCATGCATATAATGTACATACAGTTAATCATTAATTTCTAGCTTTTTTTTGTTTATTTATAGCATAAATGTGTATCTTTCAAATGTTTAATAAATTGTACATGACTAATATGCCCTTGCTATTTGTTACCATTAATGATTAATTACTAGAGTGTTTATGCATAACTAATGCATAATTTGCTATTTTATATATACTTAATTAATGTATCATTCAGACCTTTAAAATGTTGTTTTCTCCTGTTTATTTATGATTCAAGGAATATCCTGTTTAAAGATATACAGTAGTATACTAATTTAAGTGTTGAGCTAATAAGTATTTTACATTGAAATTACAATGTGTGTTATTTCTTTATGTTCTTATGTGTAAATAGTGTGAATTCCAGTCATTTGAGACCCATTTTGTCATTCAGATGACATCTCATAAAGGTAATAGTGACTAGTAAACATTTAGAAAAAGTTACAAATGATGAATAGATTCCACTTTAGATTGAGCGCTGCAAAAACATGAACAAATAATTGATAAATAATTAATTAGGATGCGTAAACAGCAGATGTCAATGAAGACCAACTTATATATATATATTTATACTATGGGGCCATTTAATGCTTGAAACTGATTGGCTGACGAATGTTCTGAGGTGCAGTTATTTTCTGGGATACACACGGCGAACATACTTCCAGACCGCATTACAGTTGCATATCACTTTGCATAGTAAAACTGTAATAACGGTCACGCAGTTTGCACAAAAAAGGTGTTAGCACTGCCCTAGCGATTTTATCAGTTAGCCTATATAGTGTAGCAACTTAATGAACAAATATCCTGAAAACTTGAGCTGAGACTCAATCTTTTGTACAGCTTTGGCATATCTAGTAGTTTGAAAAGTTCCAGTCAAATGCCCTGTTTCTCCATCGGCACCTTTGTTTTTTTTTTTTACTTTTAGTGAAAAATAAATGTAGCAAAGTTTAATACTTTATTTTTAATCAACTCAAGTAAAAGTACCACAATTTAGCTAAAAAAAAAGAAAAATGTATTGTGTATACTGTAACGAAAGTATTTGTAATTAGTTCCTGATTAGATTGCAGGCATTCTTGAGTCAAATTAACTGAATCATCATTTAATGAATCACTGAATAAGTATCACTGGTCTACTGTTGCTCTTCTCTGACAATGACATGTTTCAAATGGCAAATGCTTTAGTGGTTCAGGGCACTGATGACTTGTCACCAAACTTTGCCATGCAGTTGCTGTTCAAGAGATTTCTTCAGAGCACAATGTTAGAAGAAAGACTGTCCAGTTTAGCACTGATAATATCTGTGCTCGCGAAATCAACCTTAAAGCTGCAGTGAAAGACTTTGTGCACCAAAATGCAAATGATTTGGTTGAATTTATGTTTGTTTGTATTGCTTGTTATAGAGTTATTCCTTTAATGTATGTTTTAATCCAAGTGTTTTTTTTTTACTGTTCAATTTACAAGATTACGGTTATGAGATGTGTGGTTGCCATTTGCCTACATGAATTTCATAAAAGTATGCACATTAAATAGTCTATATAATGTTATTCAATAATAACGCCAAATGCATCAATGCAATGATACTTCATCACATTTATTCCTGTTAAATCAGATATTTAAATGGGGAGATGCACAATAAATTTGAAAGGTTTACCTTGTTTTTCTCTGTTATTCTCTGCTGTCTCTGAGCATTTGTGTTTATCTGAGATGCATACAGAATGAGAGAAATAAACAAGATACAGATTAATAATAATTTAGATAGTATTCTATAGCACTAAAATGGTGCTAAATCATGTGTCCCATTAATTCACTATGAGGCAGTAACATTACCAGTCTTTACTCAAATGCTAGTAGTGAGTCTTGTCATAGTGATGACATTGTACCGTTTCCTGCATCAGGTGAGCTGTAGATGTTTACTGGTCCAGTGAAGCTTCCAGCGAGTACAGGAGCATTTACACTTGCACCTGTTTCAGCTTTCACTTCAACAACACTGGCTCCAGGCTGAGCACTGCTGCTTATCTGGACTGGACATTTATCAGCTGAAAGAGAGAAAAAGGTTTATGATTCTTACAAAGATTAACATACTTTACAACTTTCATATAACTTACATACTTTTGTTAACACTTTAGAATATTGTTTCTTACTTACTGCATAACTAATAAGGAATGATTGAAAAACTAAAGATTATTATTCATTAACATTTAACTCACTACTGTTAACTACTAAGAAAGATGTGTTAACTAAACAGTATGTAATATAATGTTATGATTGTGTTAAGTAACAATTAGATAATCAATAACTAATATATTCTGTCATACCTCCTGAAGAACTACTATTAATTATTTCCTAGTAAAGGTTCAACAAAAATAACTATGAAGTAACTACTAATGAACAGTTATACACAATTATACACAATTACAGTTAATTACAATTACATGAATTGTGACCCTTTCATATAAATGTTATTAGCAGTGGCAGTAGTAGTACGAAAATACAATATTTATAAATTCTATACATTTTATAGAACTTTTGCCTGTCGTGAAGTGTTTTTTATAAGAAATCAGCTTCTGATATGAACCCCAGCACAATTCCAGTCCTTTTTTTTTTACCTTATTTTATTTACAGTACTGTATGTGTGCCTCCTCAGCATATACCACATTATCATTAATTCAGTATGTAAGGCAAGTACTGAGGGAAAGTGAAAATACAGGCAATTAATAGTAATTAATAAAGAATTATCAAATAATTATGCAAGACTTATTTAGAACCTGAAACAGTATTCTAAAGTGAAACTGTTAGTAAATAATAATTACTACATCATTTTGATTAAAATCATCAAATCAAACATATACTTAGAAACTTACATAAGTAATCATAAACTTTGTAAAATACACAACACAGTTTTTATTTTTGTTTACGATCTTTAAAATGAGAACTTTCTTAATCCAGCATATTTTATTCCATTTTAACATGTATCCTGCCCACATTTAAACTAATTTAACAAACATTTTATAATCAAAAGTTAAACATTTAGAAGCAAACAAAATACATATTGTATTTCCATTAAAGTCTAATGAGTGGACTGTGACAAAATTGCAACTGTTGTAGCACGTTGTACTTGTCCTTTTACTCAAGTAATTTTTAAAATGAACAGGCCTACTTATAATTTTACTTAAGTAATATTTTATTGGGGTATCTGTACTTTTACTCAAGTACTTGATTTGTGGGCCACAGCCTGATTATTGTAGTGACTATTTGTGTATAACTGTTCATTAGTAGTTTTTCATATTTATATTTCTTCACATTAACTAGTAGATAATTAATAGTAGTTATTCAGGAGGTTTAGATTAGTTATTGATTATCTAACTGTTACTTAACACAATCATAAAATGATATAACATACTTATTAGTTAACACATCGTACTTAGTAGTTAACAATAGTGAGTCAAGTGTTAATGAATTAGTTCTTCAATAATTCCTTATTAGTTACGCAGTATAAAACAGTAATCTAAAGTGTTACCATACCTTTTGTATTTGTGATTGTAATGATGCATTGATTGATTTCACCTACTGGTCAAGTATAATTTGTATCAGAGTGTAAAAAAGTTTTAATCAAGCTTGTACGCTGGGGGTCACAGTTCTATTAAATGTATTTGTGTAGACTTGCTGATGTTGGGCTATGTCCTGTAATTGCTGTTTTATTTCCTCTTGTTTCTGTGTACAGTACAAGCAGTGATAGTTATTTACCCTGTATTTCTTTTGAATGATCTCCAGCAGTCTTCATATTGCCTTCAGCTTGAGCTGTGTGTGTGCGAGAGTGTGTGTGAGAGAGAGAGAGAGAGAGAGAGAGAGAGAGAGAGAGAGAGAGAGAGAGAGAGAGGATCACTCACTGGGAAACATGAATCACACAATCACTTCAGCAGAGCACAGAGGAAAGTTTAATTCAAACAGTTACACTGCTAAACAATTACATGAAGTTAAATGTTACCTTGCTTGTGTTCGTCCTCCAGCTGAACAGCCAGATTGTTCTGGCCTATCTTCCTCAGGATGCTGACCGTGATCTTCACAGCTTCTTCTAGTCTATAAAATGCCACCAGTTTATCCACTGTTTTTAACCGATCCGCATCCTCCATTTCAGACGATGATATACACTTAAGTTTCTTTAAGTGCCACTGAAACTTCTTCAGACCATCTTTGTCCAGTTGCTCCAGTGACTTCAGAAGGAGTTCTTCTACATCCTCCATTTCAGATGTTGACATAGTGCCACTGAAACTTCTTCAGATCTTCTTTGACCAATTCCTCCAGCGACTTCAGAAGTCAAGTTGAGACCCTAAAGTTGAGTTGAGAAACCTATGAAGTGCCAGAGTTGTGTAAATATGCTTAAATTACTGTTTGTTCCCAAAAGACCCACACATAATCTATTTGTCATACCACTGAGTAAATGATTGAGATTGAAATAGAGGTAAAAAAAACACAGAAAAAGACATAAACAGGGGCAGACAGGCCACACTGAAATAAACTTAGAAGAACAGACAGACTGTAGAGGTTTCTCTTAGCTCAGAGCAGAATTAGCTTTGTACTCAGACTAGGTGTCACGCTCTCTAGCAATCTCTAGGAGTGTCCATGAGCTTCATTAGAGGGCACTCCATTCCAGACTCTTGCCACTTCTCCCTGGACTCCATTTCCCATAATCCTTTGCCAGGACTCATAAATTGCAATCATCTGTCTCTCATCACCTCATCAGTCTCGCACTATAAAGGTTGCACACATCCAAACACAGTTTGCTGATTAATGTTTAGCCTGTATCCTGTTTCTTGTGACCCGTTTTTCCTTGCTTTGCCTTGTCTTCTTGTTTTAGACCTTGGACTGTTTATTTGATCGCTCTTTTTGTCTCGCCCTGGATTGTACCTGTTTGCTGGTGTTTGACCTTTGCCTGTTCACGGATTCCTCTTTGTCTTAGCCTGGGAAATTATTGTTTGCTGGTACTGGACCCTGCCTGTCTGACCACGTCTACAAATAAAGCCTGCATTTGGATCCTCAACTTTGTTGCCACACCTCTTTGCGTTACACTAGGTGAACTGAACTGTGAAACAGAAAGTCTAGTTATTTTTAACTAGAGCGATATCTCTATACCATGCTGTAATAATCCTCTGATATGTGCAGCACAAGTGCTAAATCTTTCAGACAGTCTATTAGTGAAAGCATTTCTTCAAAACATAAAGTAGCAAGGTAATGATGTGTGCTCTGTCCTGGAACATTAACAGCGATATGAGTGCAGACCAGCGGGGACAGTCGAGCTCAGGTTCGGTACAAGGCCTAGTGTGATACACCCTGTGCCCGGGACTCAAGAAAGTGACAGATGCTGTCTCTGTAATCATTTAGTGAAGAGAAGTAATCTGTAACTGATGCCATCATGTTCATATTGAATGCCCAATACAAGACACTGCATCTGCACTGTGCTCTTTATTAGCATGCGCCCTCTGATAGAGGAGAGGGAAAAAAAACACAAAAAACCTGCTTGCTGGAGGGTGCTGCTTCAGACAGCGATGGCTCGAAAATGAAAAAGTATGGTAAACCGGCTACTTGAGTAGCCCCCTGTTAAGTCTCCTTGGTTTGGTTTTCCATGGGAGAGTGTGCACTTTGAGCACATAAAGGTAAACAACATTTTCCCTGCTCAGTTAACTAAATATTAAGACTGTTGCGATTAAAGAAGTGAAAATGAATGCAGTGTTATTGTGGTATACATTTAAGATCGGCTTACAATGCATACAATCTTTATGCAGGGTTCCCTCAGCATTAGGGTTGGTATTATTGGTATTATAATTAATCACACACGGTGTTGAATGCTACAGGTGTGTTCAGATCATGCGCTCACTGGACTGGACTCTCTCGAATATCGTCATCATAAAGAGCGGAAACGATGTAAACGAGAATTAATTCATGGTGTAGTCCGCAAGATGCAGTGGAACCATCAGTCATTAATGAGGAATGTTTGTTGCTCAGTTAAATACCGAAATGATTAACCATCCTGTTTCATGTTACTATAATTTCTTATAGAAGGATGTATTAACATGATGTGTCATTTCCCCCACCAAAAATATAATCAACATTAATCATCATTGTGAATAAAATCTAAGGATATTTAAATGTGAGGACATTCATACAAACTGTTTGTACCGTCCAAATGCGCCACCTGCTGGCAATTTGCTGATTTTTGTTTAGAACAATACAAATGGCTAATGTGCCTTCAAAAATCCAAACGATTTACAAAGAAAGGTGTGTCTGTGTCTGTGTGTCTGTGCGAGTGTCTGTGCCCCAAAAATACCCTTAGACTCCAGAGGGTTAACTAAGATAAGAGTATGTATGTAAACTTGAAATGTGCTTGGAAGTGCTTGAATTTTACTTTTGGAAGGTGTAAGAACCCTGGTGTACTATTCTCTGAACAGTGGGGGGCGATGAGGAGTAATCATCCTCTAAAACCATCAGGAATCACTAATGAGAAGTTAATGGCTGCATCCAAGCGGCTCTCTCACATAAAGCCAACAAGGAAGTGACTAAAACTGTAATTCATCGACTGGCCGCTTGAGGCTGGCTGCAAAAGGGAGTCAATCCCATAGACTCTCCACGTTAAAATGCCCAACTAAAAAAAAAAAAAAAGTTTACAGCCTGGTTAAAAACATTATTTTGGTTTATCTACCATATATTTCGTACTATAAGTCGCACCTGAAAATAAGTCGCATCAATCCAAAAATACGTCATGATGAGAAAAAAAAAACATATATAAGTCGCACTGGACTATAAGTCGTATTTATTAAGAACACGAGAGGGCGCTCTATATCTTCATCGCCCTCTCGCAGCTGTAGACAGTAATGTTTTCTCTTGGTTCATTTCTCCTGGTTCATGTCAAATTAATTTTTATAAATAAGTCACACCTGACTATAAGTCGCAGGACCAGCCAAACTATGAAAAAAAATGATGACTAGTGGATACTTTGTATAAAATGTACATTTACCCCCAATACCCCCCCCCCCCCAAAAAAAATTAATTTCTGATTATTAAAATGCATTGCTAAGAACTTCATTTGAACAACTTTAAACATGATTTCCTCTAACAATATTTTTTTGCTCCCTCAGATTCAAGATCTTCAAATACAAATATCTCAAACGACCTATAGGGTTGGGCTGATAGATATACTCCTCTCTCTCACACACACACACACTCTCTTTCTCTCTCTCTCTCACACACACACACACACTCTCTCTCTCTCACAAACACACACTCTCTCTCTCTCACTCTCTCTCTCTCTCACACACACACACACACACACACACACACACACACTCTCTCTCTCTCACAAACACACACTCTCTCTCTCTCACTCTCTCTCACACACACACACAAACACACTCTCTCTCTCACACACACAAACACACTCTCTCTCTCTCTCACTGTCTCTCTCTCTCACACACACACACACACGTTTGTTTTTGTGTAAAGTGTGTTCATCCCATAGGTGTAATGGTTTTTATTCTGTACAAACTGTATATTCTATCGTCCTTCACCAACCCTACACCTAACCTTAACCCTCACAGGAAACTTTGTGCATTTTTACTTTCTCAAAAAAAAAAACCTAATTCTGTATGATTTATAAGCGTTTTGAAAAATGGGGACATGGGTTTTGTCCTCATTTTGCCTCTCCTTGTAATACCTGTGTCATACCCATGACATTATACAGAGTTGTGTCTTGATATGTCACAAAAACATGCACACTTATACACACATAAACACACACAGATACACAAATGAACGTGTTTCGCTGTAAAAGCTAATTTTGGAAAATGCGTGAAATAAAATCAATTATTTAACCACAAAGTAAGAAAAAAGCACACAGCAATGAAAGCATGAGACTGTATGCCATCAATATTGCAAAATAGACACACGCACGCACGCATGCACGCACACACACACACACACACACACACACACACACACAGAGACAAAAAGAGAGAGAGATGAGACTGTAACGGAAAATTTAGAATATGTGGAATAAAATCAATAAATCAAAAAAATGGGGAGACATTGGGTTCAAAATGAAAAAGTCTCACATTGTGTTTCTCTCTTGACCACACACACACACACACACACACATAAGCAGGGACGGACTGGGGCTAAAAAACAGATCTGTGACGTGCAACAAACACTAATTACAGTTAGTATGTAAATATATATAGATAATATGTAAATATAGTTAGGATAATATTTAAAACACTTATTTATTTTTTCTATTTTCTTTCTAACGCAATGCTCAGGTTTGACTGTATTATCAAGTAAAACTGGCACATCAAATTACCATTTAATCCAAACAAACAAACAAAAAAAATAAACAAAACTAGTCTTTGAGAATCTCTAAATATATATTCAAATCAACAACATAAAAAAAGGAGAATATTGTGCAAAAACTACTAGGGAATTCACAAGCCTTTCTATAGGGAGCTGTTCATCAATCTAGTGGTTAACTATGGTATTGCATGAAATTATTGCTAACTACTCCCACCAGGTGGCACCAATCTGACTTTAAAAAATTTATTTTAAAGGCCTAGCCTATTTTAATGTGAAATACAGAATGTATTGGAAACTAATCTAAATGTTATATATATATATATATATATATATATATATATATATATATATATATATATATATATATATATATATATATATATATATATTCAATGGGGGAAAAATAAATAATAATTATTGCATAAATATTAATTATTACCATAAAATTGTCTCAAAATTCAAAAGAGAAAATATTGAATACAAATATATTTAGGGTCTAGACACTTTTGACCGCAAAGGTCCTGAGTCTGCCTCCTAAATGAAAAACCCCAAAGGGTTAATATCTCCTGTGTTTGTATAATGTTAGTTATTAGCCTTTTGTATAAATAAGAAACATGTCTTTTAGTTGGAAAGTTTTTTGTTTTTTTTTGTAATATTAATAAATCGTTCTTATATTTTGTTTGGTTCTTTTATTTTATGACTTGTAATGTGGTATTTTATCTGGAAATACCTATACATATTTTTAGAGGGAATACTAAATTGTTCTTGGAGTTGAAAATGACTGATTTATTATTCTAAGGCCTTTATCAGCCCATTCTCTAAATCCACTGTCCCACATAGATGGAAGAAGATCAGTATTACTTACTATAGGCATGGGCCTGGACATGTGTTTATTTTATCCATTAATTATCAATTTTGATTTTAGGATGATTAGAATGGACACTGTTGTCCCTTTGATTGTATTCTGTGCTATGTTTTATATTTTCCTGATTATTTGTAATTTTTAGTCCAGGCCACTATTGCAGTTAACTGAGCCGCCCAGTAGAAATATTTTGATTCAGTAAACCTAGGCCTCCTTTCTCCTTAAATATAAAAGAAATATTTAAAATGTTATCCTAGATCTATTTTTCTTCTACATGAATTTGCTAATTAATTAATCCAACATATTGAAATCTGAGATGGGTTCATTTACTGTAAGAGACTGAAACAAAAAAATGAAATCTGGGAGGTAGGTTCATTCTTATCACCTCCACTCTACCCAGTAATGAGAGAGGGAGAATCTCCCATCTTATTAAATCATTTTTAGTTTCATAGACTGAATGAACTACGTGTGGTGATTACAGTATTTGCAGTATTCACTGTTAGTATTCACTGTGCTGGTGGTTTATCTAGACTCAAGGGTGAACAGTAAAGCTCCGATGTGTTTCAGTGTTTGAAATAATTTCTACGAGTCTGTTCGTATAGCTGGAGTCTGACCTGAAAGGAGACATTTTCATTCTTGTGTGTCTGTGTGAAGTGTAAGATAATTATGACCTGTGTAACGGAGGCCAGTGAGTAGTGCTGTGCAGGTAAACCTCACTCCCCGATCTCAAGAGACGCACTAGCGACAGACGCTAGTGGCTGTAGCCATTTAGCCTCCTTGTTAGTGCGTCCGCCTCCCATGCCGGAAGATCCGGGTTCGAGCCCCGCTCGGAGCGAGTGCGAGTAGCGTCAGAGAGGACCCGGGAGAGAGGGGTTACACCTGCAGGTGAACACTAGTGTGCTTCACTCAGATGTAGCTCTTCTGCAGTTTAAGATCAAGATTTAAGATAACTGGTTTTCATTGTGAAGTACAGCAGCTCAACATAGTGAAGCACGCAAAGAATGAGCAAAAATGATTCATGAATATGTTCGTAGAGCTTCTGATATTTATATTTCAAACAGACACTATATGAGATAAAGGCATCAAACTAACAGTGAAATATTCTGAATATTCCTAGGGAATGATATTTTGAATATTTTCCAATTGGTTTGATACCTTCATCTCAAATAGTGTCCGAGTTTAATTCATTTAAGTGGGTACGGTATATAAAACATGAAAAATATGGATTCAGTACTGTATATAAAAACAATAAAGGTAAAATCTGAAAAACCAAGTCTTGTGCATTATAGGGAATAATATTCAGAATATTTTTTTCAGAAGTATTTGTTGGATACCTTTATCTCAAATAGTTTCAGAGTTTAAATCATTTAAGTGGGTACAGTATACAAACGTATGAAAAATATGGATTCATCATTATTTTTTAAAACAATAAATGTATATTCTGAAAAACCACGTCTTTTGAATTATAGGAAATAATATTCTGAATATTTTACAGTTGGTTTGATTCCTTTACCTTAAACAGTGTCCGATTTTCATTAATTTAAGTGGGTAAAGTATACAAAACATGAAAAATATTGATTTAGTACTGTATAGAAAAACATAAAATGCATAATGGGGAAAAAAAAACAAGCTTTGTGCATTAATATAATATTCTGAATATTTTACAGTTGGTTTAATACCTTTAGATCAAATGGTGTTGTCGTTTAATGGATTTATATTATTTGCATACATTAAAAGTTGTAAAAATATTATAAAACACATAAAATGGTAATTCCAGAAATTGAGCTTTGTGCAATAACAAGGATGTTTTTCTGAACATTTTAATTTTGGTTTTATATTATAATGACACATAGTTAAATTGTTTAATTAATTTAAATTATTACATTTGTATTTTAAAAATTAAGCCTTGTGCAACATAAAGGGCATATATTTATGACTGAGTTAGTTTGAGATCAAAACATAACAGCAGTAAAGAGTTTAATTGAAAAAAAAAAAAAAAAAAATTAATGTCCAATGCATGTCAAACTAAATTTACCTCCGTTTTAAATTTACCATTGTGACAACTGTATCAGAATCAGAATCTTTCTGTGAATCACTGACAAAGACACACTTGATCATCTGTTTGATCATAACATCAAGAACTTTAAATAAAACCATCAAAACAACTTCAGCACAGAATTAAAGAAGTACAAAGTGACCAATGACACATATAAGATGACATTCATACATGCAAACAACTAGAGAATGATCAAACACTCACCTCAGTGTTTGTACATCTGCCTTGTCTTCCTGTGAAGTGTCGTGTTGAAACTCAGCTCTGCAATTTATTTCACCTCTACCAGGAAGAGATGTGAGAATGACAGTCAGTCATCTAAACTCTCATCTGCTGATATTCAGTCAGATCAAATGAAAGATTGATTCTCAGGAAGCGCTGATGAACTCAAGAGGTTGCTATAAGTTTGACTTGCTTTGAATGTTGAAAGTGTGTGGAGTGTCAGTCCAAGATATGCGTAGTGTTGTGTCATCTTTCACCGGTCAGTGATGAGTTTCTACATTAAAAGGTGGAATATATATATAATGTAAATACTGGCACCGAGACAATTAAAAAAGTATTTGCTACTTTGTGTTTTTTCATTGCTAATAGTAATTACTATCTTGTAGGGGAATTTACAGTTAAAACCCAAGGACCAGATATGTCGCAATGAAGACCAGGACTCAGAGATGAGTTCAATTAATAATAATAATTTTACTTGAAGAAAATAGTTTGCAATTTCATCAGCAGAAGTCAGCTTCAACACTCTCGAAGGAGTTCGCAGGCCGCCCCCGTACAACTCAGAATCAACCACAGTTATACCCTGACAGAGGATACTAATTGCGTCAATACATGAGTCAACAAAATTCTGATTGGTTCCAAAACCTAGATAAACTCTCCAAAGACGTATATCTGATACGCTGGACACTGGCAGTTGATCGCTTGTCCTGGGACTGTCTGAGCTTCTCCCTGTACAGACAGATACTAACACACATACACAGAGAACTTATCTAAAATTCAAGGCTTTCTAGCATGGGGAGTGTCTTATCATTACGGTTGGATACACACACATAATATGTGGACATTAATCTTGAGGAAAAGATATACAGCGCACATAAGGTTACACATTTCACTCTTGCTAGGATCAATAGTCAAACAAGAAATCATGTAATAATATAATATAATATCAGTATGAAGGATATGGCAACTCGGCATCCACTCCTTCAGTCCCCCGTTTTAGATCAATGTGGGGTCTAATACCCCACATCTGGTCTAATAAATGAGGTCAGGTGTCGTTGTGATGCATGCTAAGAATGCAGGCTGTTGGTCAACTTAAACGTGCATATACTTAACATCTCTGGTACTGGCTGACATTTCTAGTAATAAACACATTATTCTGTACAACTGTAATACTTCCCATATACATTCTTACTTCCCATATACATTCATCTACTTACTTAATCCCACAATATCGGCACTTGCACTAGTCTTTCTTATTATAATGTCTTTTCCAGTGAATCATTCTGTGTGTCCCTCAACCTGGAAAAGTGTCCTCCATCCATATATACTTTCATCAACATATCTTTGTAAATACCTCTCTTCCTACTACAGCTACTTCACACTTACCCTCTAAAACAAAACATTTATCCAACAGCCTTAAGACTAAATTTGCATATTAATTAACCAGATTTAACAAATCATTAAAGAAAACCGCATACACTATAACCAATTATTTATTTTTTTAACCCTTTAGAAGGATATTTGCCTTATTTGTTTTTTTTTAACGTCTTATACAACTATGATGAATTTTAGTTAATTTGGTCATATCTTAAAATAAACTCATTAAAATAAACGTATATATATTATTCTCTGGAAGCCGGGCTAAATGCATATTTATTTATTTATTTATAGTTATTGCATTCCTGACATATGTCAGACCCTCAGTCACCTCACAGATACCAAATACAGACATTGCTTATAACCTAAATCCCAGTAAAGATACCCTTATTTTATGAAAATCTATCATTTTCCAGATCAATGGTGCAATTATAGAGATTGAATATCCATTTTACCCTTTCATTCCAAACTTGGTGTTAAAAACACAAAAATAAACAAACCAAAAATAAGTAAGATCAATACTGAGCCATCTTTAAAAATAAAAATAAGAATAATCATAATCATAATTTCCTCGAAAACCTAGAGCAGTTCCTAGTTTATTACTTAATAGCCCTTTTATAAAGTTTTACTTTCACCATGAATCCAGTTGCAGTCATCATAGTTCACCTGCTGTTTAAACATACATGAACTATAAAACTAAAATTGTCATTGTTAACAACATTCGGTCAAAATTACATTTTAAGTATCGAAGTGTCTAACTTTTAAAATACAACTAACCTATCCACTTATTGTCATGCATGTATTTTATACCATGACATACCTGTTAACCATACTCATTGCCTTATTATTATTTTTTTTTTAATGTAAATCTTGTCAATTATCATACCATATTTCTGTACTCAGACTATATTAACGACACATTCAGAAGCAAATCCTCAATACTTAGTATAAAGTCAATTTAGTTCTCACTGTTTTGTCAGTTAGAAATGCTTACACATCAGCTACGTGATCAATGTCTTAAAAACCCTCGTTCATGTTTGTCATTTGGCAGTGATATTTATTTACTCAAAATTATTCTAAACTGAAAAAGAGCAGAGAGATTTCCCAATACTATTACTAAATGAATAATACTATTACTTAGTTCTAAACGGCCAAATATTTATTAAATAGACATCCTCAGTTTCTGTAAATCTGTATTGAAACAGTATACATTATCAAAAAAAAAAGCCCTGTCAGTGTTCACAATATTAATTTGATTTGACTTGACAGGTGTTCATAAGCAGCTCCATAGAGCCTATTACAATTGTGTTGTTTATATATATATATATATATATATATATTTTTTTTTTTTGCTGTGCTATTCCAATTAATTCAAACCTCTCATTATGGTATTCCTCCATTAAGGGACTATCCCAGGAGATCCACAAGTTTTTGTTCAACTTATCTCTGTTCTACATAAACCATACTATTGCGTCATTCAGACCTTGTGGAGCCACAAAGCCTTACGGCTGCTTTTGCACTATATTACATAAACAGGATTCACTGCTTTGTTTTCCCACCAGGCTTCTTTATGTGAGGGTGCTCTCTGAATAATTTGGTTAGTGACTTAGCCAATGTGTCACTGTTTTTCTGCCGTCAAGTCTAAAATATTTACCTTTACCATTCAAACAACAAAGTGTTAACTTGTTAAAATTTAGACCCTCATTTAAATTTAGGCATGGATTTTAAACCCATTTTGGACGGCAAACTTAAATTTCACAAATCCAATAATATAAACACTCTTAAACGTATTAATCCAGAGAGTGATTTAAATCAGCATTATAAAAGACAAAATAAGTCATTATTACCAGTAGCAGACAGAGCTGGATAACCAAAACACTTAAAGCTCGTCCCATGTTCGGCATTGTCTTTTCATTAGTTTCACTCAGAATTATCGACTTCTGTAAAGTAATTTCACTCAACACATCTGTAATGATAAAACACTCATTCCAGAGGTTAGTGACTCAATTGAAACAAAACAGGAACAGAATTGTCCCCCAAAAATATATATATAGCCATCCTCATGCATGCACATACTTAACACATTAATATTTTAACAGCTCATATTTAAGGTTTGCTTTTGGTATTAAATCGAAAGGATTTAAACTCAAACATTGTCTGTGCATTTTACCTAGTTTGTACCTAATCTCTTATCTAATCTCAAAGTTTGCCTGATCATTAATGATTTTTATTTTGAGAAAAATCAGCTGGGTTGTTTTGGTCTTAAAATTATTGCTCTGTTTTGGTTACTCTTACTTAGCAGGCCAATAATAGAAGAAGAGCACCATCCCTGCCTCCACTCAAGCACTCTCTCTCTCTCTCTCTTACTGTGCAAAATATTATTTATTTATTTATTTATTTTGACAATTTTTGCCAAACTTTAACTTAGACTATAATATCAAATTCATTACAACATATAACCCTAAATCATTCAAATAGGTTAAAAATGTCAAAGTTTCTAGAACTAAAATCTCAGTTTAAACTGTTTAAAATACATAATGCTAGGAAAATTTCTTTAAAATTATTTTTACCTTACATGCTTAATTCCCTTAACCTTTGTTATCTAAACCATCTCTTGATTAAGCAGAAGCAGTCTTCATTTTTAGCCACCACCATATCTTGTAATCATCTTGTGCCATGCCTAATGACCTGCATGAGTAAAGACTATGATATAGACATATTAGTTCAATATCATTTTAGCCTCATAAGAAATTTTGTCTCAAAATAATGTCTGTCATCACATGGTCTCAGATGGTTCTTGAAAGCCCATTGCCATTAACTCTTTATAAATAAGTCTCTTTTCCTCAGGGTCTGATCCCCTGGCATAGTGGCATCGAGTTATGGACGCTTGTCACACCAATCAATCAAGGAATGTGGTTGCTGGTGATCAGGTCTGGAGGAGCTCACATTTTGAGGCAGATTGCTGTACTTCATACAGTTCCCCTCTTAATGATGCTCTAGGCCAGTGGTTCCCAAACTGGGGTGCGCGCACCCCTAGTGGTGCGCAGACTGACCACCGGGGGTGCGCCAGAGAATGTTTGTAATGGCGGGGAAAAAGATGGTCTCTTTATTATTTTTACGTATTTAACTGAGGTAAACTTCACATGCGAAAGGTTTATTAAGAAATAAAATTTCAAATTACAAGCTATAAATCACTCATGATTTAATTTCATTTTACAAGCACGTCTGTGTCACAATAGCCCCGCCCTCTTCATATTAGGCGCTAAATGATAATTCGTTCATTTATTTTTTTTCACTTGCTACATTCATCAAAATGGACACTTGGTTAAAAACAGGCACTTTAAAGAACTCAAGGGACAGGAATGAGCCATCTACATCGGCCTCTTGTGTGGAGATGTGCACCGACCACGGCGCTGAATATATTGAAAAACCCGATCAAACAGACTCAGATGATAATGAACGGAGTGAAGAGGCGGGAACAGAGAAACCTAACAGAGATGTATTTGTCAAGAGAAATAGGCCTGCATGCCAGAGGGAGAAAATGTCAAGTAAGAAACGCAAATACAGTGACAGTTACATTGCTTTCGGGTTTACATGGATTGGTGATGCAGAAAGTCCAGACCCGCAATGTGTAGTCTGTGGTGAAGTTTTAGCTAATAGCAGTCTCAAGCCCTCATATATGGTCCGGCACTTACAAACAAGACATAGTCAATTACAAGACATGCCTGCAAGTTTTTTCCAAGGAAAATTGGCAGAACTGCAGAAGAAGAAAAAAATTATCCACTCCCATTCAGGCTTAGGGACTTCCAAAAATGCACAGAAAGCTTCATATCTGGCGAGCTACCACATAGCTAAAAAAGGTATGCCCCACACAATTGGAGAAAATCTCTGCTTACCAGTTGCCAAAGACATGGTAAACTGTATGCTCGGGGAGAAAGCAGCAAAGACGCTGGACAAAATCCCTCTCTCTGACAATACTGTTTCTCGTCGCATTGATTCGATATCTACTGACATCTTCAACCAGCTAATAAGCAGAATAAAAAACAGTGAATTCTTCTCACTTCAAATCGATGAGTCTACTGACGTAGCGAATCTAGCTAATCTTCTTGTGTATGTCCGTTATTTATTTGAAAACACAGTTCATGAAGATTTTTTGTTTTGCCGTCCCCTTGTCACACATTCAACAGGGGAAGATATTTTTAATTTGATGGATAGCTTTTTCCGAGTACACGAAGTTGACTGGGCGCGCTGCGTTGGAATTTGTACAGACGGTGCGAAAGCAATGACGGGGAGGCACAAAGGAGCAGTGGCTCTCATCCGAAAAATTGCACCAGCAGTGTCCTGGGTCCACTGCAGCATCCACCGGGAAGCCCTAGCGACGAAAAACATGCCAGGTGAACTTTTGACTGTACTTCATGACGTCGTGAAAATCGTCAACTTCATCAAGGCTCGTCCGTTAAATTCGCGTATTTTTCGCACTATATGCAACGAAATGGGCAGTGAGCATGAAACACTTCTACTGCACACAGAAGTTCGCTGGTTATCGCGTGGAAAGGTTTTAGCAAGGATTTTTGAGCTCAGATGTGAAGTTGAGGAATTTTTTGTTCACAACCCGTTTCACTTGTCTTCATGCTTGCAAGACGACATCTGGCTTCAGAGGCTGGCATACCTGGCAGACATATTTTCTACTCTAAATGAACTTAATTTAAGTCTGCAGGGTCTTAGTACCACCGTTTTCAACACCCAGGACAAAGTTGAAGCACTTATTAAAAAGCTTGTTTTCTGGGCCAACTGGATAAATACAAACTCCACCGAGTGCTTTCCTCTTTTATCTGAAATTTTGCAATCCCGGGAATCTGTGCTAAGTGATTGTGTCAAAGGCCTCATAATTGAACATCTCAACCAGCTCAGCCAAAATCTGCGGACTTATTTCCTCCCCATGGACCAATCTCAGACATGGATTCGGAATCCTTTTGATGTTACTCCTCCAATCCCACATCTCTCCTTTCAAGAGCAAGAAAAGTTACTGGAGTTATCATCTGATGGGAGACACAACATGCTTTTTAAAAATAAGTCACTGGTGGATTTCTGGGCTTCAGCAATGGTGGAGTATCCAGGATTGTCAAAGCAAGCACTTAAAGTGTTGATGCCCTTTGCAACCACATACTTATGCGAGACAGGCTTTTCTGCACTGACATTGTTGAAAACAAAACATCGACAAAGACTAGATGCCGAGAATGATTTGAGAGTAAAACTGTCATCCATTACACCAAATTTTGATGATCTGTGTGCAAACATGCAGGCCCATCCATCTCACTAAAAAAAGGTAGTAATCTTTTGTATTTATAACAGATTTTTTATGTTTTCTAATCTACAGTGAATATTTGTATTTAGTTATTGCAAATAAAAATGTGAAGTTTAACCAGAGTATTTGCATTTAGTTGTTGCAATTAAAAATGTGAAGTTTAACCAGAGTAAAGTGTTGGGGGGTGCTTGACAGGTGTCAAACACTAGAAAGGGGTGCATGCTGCAAAAAGTTTGGGAACCACTGCTCTAGGCCTATCAAGCATCCGCTCAACTCCACTACCATGTCACATATAACACCTCCCTTCAGGGCAGGTGCCCAGTGGCGGTGACCCCCTGCCTTTAACTTCTGACAAAACTTGTCAGAAATTATATGCATTTTAAAAATAAACATCTTTATATTTGTATTTTTACTTTATTTTCGCAACTCAAATGTTTCTCAAAGTTCTTTGCAGTCATTGTCATTACTTTTACATCAACTTGTATTTATACATTCACTTAATTCTGGCCATGGCTTCTAAATTTCAACATTGGTTTTAAATCTTGTCAGAGGTTATCTGACCCAGGAATATTACTTTGGGTCTTGCTAGCATGCTGTCTTCAAATTTACTTTGAAAACCCCCGTTTATGTTACCTGTTTATACTTTATCATCTCATAAACAAACAATAATTTTCTTTTCTCTTCAATTTTTATTTTTATGATGCTGCGTGGCTAAAATTTTGCAATCCAACAATAAAATTACTCTTTTGGCCAAACATTAGTAAATATTGGAATTAACATTTTTCCACTCAGAACATGTCTCTGGTATTTTTACTGCTTAAGCCAGAGTCATGGTGGGGGCCAGAATGAGATAAAAACAACTGCTTCATTGCAGTCAAAGCAATCTTATCTTTTAAAGCAAGACATTCTAAATTTCTAACTTCTACACTTCTAAATTGTTCCAAAATGCCACTGCCAATTTGTGTGCCTACAGTTTTTTTTTTTTTTTCACTAACCCAGAATTCTGTTCAGTATGCCTTGTCAGGACTTTCAACAATTACATAGGTGACCCGTACTCAGAATTTGTGCTCTGCATTTAACCCATCCAAAATGCACACACACAGAGCAGTGAACACGCACACACACAGAGCAGTGAACACACACACACACTGTGAACACACACCCGGAGCAGTGGGCAGCCATTTATGCTGCGGCGCCCGGGGAGCAGTTGGGGGTTCGATGCCTTGCTCAAGGGCACCTAAGTCGTGGTATTAAAGGTGGAGAGAGAACTGTACATGCACTACCCCCACCCACAATTCCGTCCGGCCCGAGACTAGAACCCACAACCCTTCGATTGGGAGTCCAACCCTCTAACCATTAGGCCACGACTTCACCCTTAAACCTTCTATGCACAGAGAATCAGATTAAATCATCACTCAGTTACTTCTGGGATTATTTTTAACAAATCGGCACATTTATAAATGTTTATTTCTCTGGTTTTGTCTTTGTTTGAAGCCAATCAAAAAAAAAATTGTTTTAACTTTCCAATCAGAATCAAAGCTCAGGATGACCATTCTTTCAATGAATTCAGAGAATATTTTTAAAGTCAGAGCTTCAGAGCCAAACTGTTTACAGCATTTGCTCTCTTCTGTTTCATTATTTCTATCAGGGCTGACCAGGTTACCTAATTTGTCAGTCATATTTCTATCATAAACCAAAAACATATTGAGGCGGCGATCTTACCAACAGCACTTGACTTCTGCGTGATGAAATTGCAAAGTATATTCCAGAATTTCCATATACTGGTCCAATCCAATCAGGGTCATGAAAACTACATTTGAGCTCTTTTGGGGTTGTTCCTGAGGCATCCCAGATCAATCAAGACTTTCCCTTTGCATATATCCCTATATTTTTATAGGTGCACATATGAATTATCACTATTTATTTTTAAACACTAATTTTGGATACTCTTTTCCCTAACCACTGACCTGGCCTATTTCTAAGCTCGGGGCGCCCCTGTCTGAAATGGTGGGTGATCGAGAGTTGGAAGAGCGAGATACTACTAGAACCCCCGTCTAGTGTCTTACATTCTTCTCGGGATTTCCCATACCCCTACTTTGGCTTCCCTGGCCGTAAATGCACTGCCCTTTATGGCCTCTCATGCTTTTCGGCTCTCTGTGCTTTGACCCAGCACTGCCTATTTACGGCCCTACGTGTCCCTTGTCCCTCGGTGCTTGACGCAGCACTGCCCTTTACGGGTTCACATGCCTGTTAAGAATGCATTTTTGTCCCCCCCTGGACTGTGCACACCTAGAAAATTTTTACGTCTCTCTCTAAGACCTATAGGTGTGCACCTGTTCCCTCTGTAACTGTACACATCTCTAAATATCTTATATCAAGACCTACCGATGTGTACTTGTACCCCTTATACTCACAAGGTTACTTATTTACAGGTATATTGTGACACCAATTTACCTTACTCCACCCTGGAGCTGGTGTCTACCCCCTCACGTCTGAGTGAGTCTATCGTTCCTCCTTCTCTCGACCCCCTCCACTTACAGACAGTCCCTAACCAATATTATTAAATCTAAAATCTTTCCTACCTTGGTTTGATGATTGATCAGGGATGTCACCAAAGACCTATTGCCCGCCGATCCTCCACCATTAACTGTAGGGGAATTTACAGTTAAAACCCAAGGACCAGATATGTCGCAATGAAGACCAGGACTCAGAGATGAGTTCAATTAATAATAATAATTTTACTTAAACAAAATAGTTTGCAATTTCATCAGCAGAAGTCAGCTTCAACACTCTCGAAGGAGTTCGCAGGCCGCCCCCGTACAACTCAAAATCAACCACAGTTATTCACCTTATTTTCCATGGCAACAACGGCGCCGCCATTGCGCTCATTTTGTCATCTTACTTCCGGCTGAGGGACCGGACGTAATGTACCTAAGCTAGTGGCTAGATAACAAAACGCAAATATATCAAGTATTATATGCCCAGTTAGGGGCTGCATAACAATTGTATTAAAAAAACAATTGCACCAACGATGTAGCGAACACATTGTGAAGCGGTCGGAGTGTTGTGGTGCACTTTACAATTTACACCCACCACCTAAAGAAGAGAAGCACCTGAGGAAATGGATGAAGGCGCTAAATTTGAAGCGCCCACCCAAGCGCTCTTATGTGTGTTCGTACCATTTCATGGATGGGAAGGCGACTGACGAACACTTTTACCCCGAGAAATGGCTCGACTACGATGTTCCGTTAAAGAGGTCACGCCGGGGGATGAAAAGGTTGTCAGATTCGGGTAAGCTAACCTTAACTAGCTATGTGTTTGCTCGCCTAACGTTAGATGTATGAAGTCCGTTCTATGAATACATATAAGATCAGTAACAAGCAGTTAACGAAGTACAACGAATTTTCCATGATTACCATTGTCCACCTATTTATTTAATATTTACGGTAGTACAAGATATTATAGTACATTACAATAGCTCACATTATTCCTGCTACAGAGATTGCAGGTGATAGAAGGCCAGTTAGCTACATTTCTCATTCAGATACTGGCCTATGTTTGAACTACAGTTAAGAGTGTGTATTCTGTTTTGTTTCTAATGCATCTCTCTCTCTCTCACATACACACACAGTTCTAAGTTCGGGTCCCATCATATATTAATACTCATGATATATTGTTAAGTACTAATGTAAAAATGTTTAATTATTTCCACAGATGTATTGATGACCGCCAGTGATGCAGTGGACAGCTGTGAGGGTGATCAGATCAACATGCCCCTGATCTTGCTGAAAGTCACCAGAAGTTACCTGCTGTAATAGATATTTTTATGAACCTTTACAATGTCACCAAAAGTTACCTGCTGTAATAAGTTATTTTTATGAACCTTTACAGTGTCACCTGACATTACCTGCTGTAAATATTTATTTATCTTAATTTGATCTTTTTTTTAAATCTTTAATCTCTGATTTGAAGGAATAAGTCATGTCAAGTTTGCAAGTTAATTCCATCTTGGTTTATTACATATGGAAATTAAATGTTGAAATTTTATAGGATGGTCAGTAGGAGGTGTCTCTTGCTTCCTGAAAACAACAAACACTGATCAACAAATCACAAATGATTTTATACAACTTATATTAAATTATCCATGTATTAAAAACAAATCACAGTCTGTCTCTTGTTTAACACAACTGATTTAAAACAACTTATTTCATATAGTTAGTCTTCACCCACATCCTCTACATCCCATCCCAATTACCTAATATCCTATCCTTAACCTAATTATTCTCATTCCTGCTTATTTACAAAGCTCCAAGTATCTTGTTGAAAGCAGCAGGTAGCCTGTCTGAAACTCATCTGACAAGAGGAAGCATACACTTAAAATAAAAGGTTTGTAGTCTAGCTACAGTCTTGGCACAGAATTGCTCATTGTGTGGCACATGTAACTTGCTGTGATGGAACCCAGATGAGCAGCTTACAGGTCCTCAGCCCTGTACGGAACATGGCAAACCTAAAACATTTAAAAGATTTTACAGTTGTCTTATTTCAGAATCATTATTATTATTATTACACTTGACGTTTACCTACATTATTCATTGATTAGACTTAATGTACACCTACCAAATCTTACCTTTACCTTACCTTTTGCATATACACTGCAGAATTAAGAGGCAAGTTGATTTTCTGATCATATTTTTTTGGTAAAATTTACCAATTCCAATCTTAACTTTTAATTTTGCATTTTATCTTTTATAAGTTATATATAATCTTGTTTTGGCTTGTTTTATTTGTAAAAGAAAATCTGCCTAATAATTATGCATACCTGGATATAAGGCGTTTTTCACTTACAAGTTCCAGCCTCCTTCTTTTCTAACGTGTAATTCATAAACGTTCACTTACCTTACTCCACTGTACATTTAAGTTATTAGGCAAAATACTTAGTCTGATGATGGTCATCAAACACGTTAATATACTTTTTAAACATTTATAACTTTGTGTATGTTAACATCACACACACACACACACACACACACAAAACTAAACAGCACCATGCTGAGAGGTTTAGACTGCTCGACTGGCTGGTGGTTGCACGTTCAATTTTAAAAAGACGAAAAAACCCTCGCTGAGTAACAGTACACGACCCACTGTCTCACTATGTAAATACTGGTAAGCTTCGTTACATTTTTTTTTACATATAATTTTCCCTTGCTGCTCCATCAACTCCTTCTGACAGGGCAGTTAAATATATAGGTTAACTCTGGCCACTTCTTCATATCGTCTAACATTACCCACGTTAACACCGACGATGGATGGGACAATTTGAGACCATTTGATCGTCGTAAGACGTTTTCATCGTGCTACCAATTTATAACATAATGTTATTTGTCATTTCGCCACAGTTATAGCTAGCTATAAACAATCTTACAACTACTAAACTAGTAACCGGACGTGCCGTATCGGTTTAGCGGAAGTCGGATGACAAAATGCGGAAATGCGAAATATTAAAAGTGGGCGGGGCGGAATAAGGTGAATACCCTGACAGAGGATACTAATTGCGTCAAAACATGAGTCAACAAAATTCTGATTGGTTCCAAAACCTAGATAAACTCTCCAAAGACGTATATCTGATATGCTGGACACTGGCAGTTGATCGTTTGTCCTGGGACTGTCTGAGCTTCTCCCTGTACAGACAGATACTAACACACATACACAGAGAACTTATCTAAAATTCAAGGCTTTCTGAACTGGCGAGTGTCTTATCATTACGGTTGGATACACACACATAATATGTGGACATTAATCTTGAGGAAAAGAAATACAGCACACATAAGGTTACACATTTCACTCTTGCTATAAATTGATCAATAGTCAAACAAGAAATCATGTAATAATATAATTAATATCAGTATGAAGGATATGGCAACTCGGCATCCACTCCTTCAATCTTATCAATAATAACATTTAACAACTTGTATTCGAAGCTGCATGTCATATTAATGGCATATAATCTTGTTAGCAAATATGATAGGATAGGAATGATATTCCTATCCATCAGATTTCCTTTATCTCAAACAAATTTTTAACATTTATACAATTAGAAATTCCTTAAATGTACATCTCCATTTATCATGTCATACAACACAAATTTTGCCTACTTAGGAACTTCATCTAGGAAACACCTCAACCGAAGGATATCAGTTAATTTGTCCTTTTATTCTTAGAGGGTAAGGCACAGCTCCCCCGTAGTTTGCACTGTTACCGGGTCGCAAGAACATTCTGGGAAAAATGTGTATTGAAATGGCAGTCTATTATTTATTGTGTGTTAATGATTGCTCTTATTGTTGGATTTTGAAAGATTTTGAAACTCCTTAAAGGTGCAGCTTGGACACATCTTCAGTGAAGGACCCAGGGTCATAGGGTGTTTTGGGTCTTTGATCTTCAGACACCCTCACCTGGGCGACCCAACCCTGGTTTGTGTCCAAGCAGCACGCTACTCCATACTTCTCCCCTTTTGATCCATAACCACCTTGAGGCTTTTTTGGCGGCCTCACTGATGTTTTAATGACTTTCTTTCACGCAACCCTCTAATGCCAAGGAGCCTGAATACCGATGCACAGATTAACTTAGAAAGCCCCTGCAGCCTGATCTGGTCTCAGTGATGTCCTTGCTATGTGCTCTGGGAACTTTAACTGCCTTCAAAGGTCCGCATGCAACTTCCAATCTCGGGCCATGGGCTAGCAGTCAAGTTGATGCCTTACATTCTCCCTGAGGTTTCTCCCCTGCCCTAACAAAGGAGATGTTGTGCCTGGCTGGGACTTGATGTTTAGACTCTCGGATTTCGGTGCAGATGGTATCTGCTACTACCTTCAGCACCTGGTTATGGTGCCACGAGTACCTCCCCTCTCCTAGTGCTTCAGGGCAGCAACTCAGGATGTGCTCCATGGAACCACTAGGTGGGCACGTGTTTCTGCTAGGCCCCAGGTGTAAAGGTTAAATGGACTTGGGAGGACATCATACACCAACTGGATCAGGAACTTAAGTGCAGGTTCAGACTTCTGTCCAGGTGATCTTCCTGGCAGCTGCATGATTCCAATTGGCCAAGGCTCCTTGTTGGCGCATTGGCAGAGTCCTACTTAGGCGCTCTTCCTCCACACAAATCTCTCCTTGCACCATCTGGCATCTCCCTCGTCCTTGGCCTTTGTCGTAGTGTGGTCTTGTGTGTCTGCCTAGACCAGCTCTACCCACTGCCACAGAGCCAACTAAGACACTATGTCTCAATCTTACCTCTGCCTGGTCGACTGCCTCTGGTGCTCGCAATTTCCTCCCAGTTCTGACCGTGATGCCAGTGGAAGAGACTCTGGTGTCAGCCGAGTCTCTGTACAGCAACACCTCCCTGGCTCTGGTGACTTTGAACTCCTTGGTCAGGACAGTAAAAGGCAGCTGCAACTTGTTGTTGTGCCCATACAGAGCAATGCAGCTCATGCTCTTCGGCAGACCCAGCCATCTATGCAAGTATTGGCTGATATTACGTTCAAAGCCCTCCACATGCGATATTGGGACTTCGTAAATCAGTAGTGGCCACAGGAGTCTTGGCAGGATACCATGCTGGTATATCCATGCCTTGAACTTCCCCAGAAGACCGGACTTATTCACCGCTGATAGCCAGGTCTTCAGCTCCATGTGGGCTGCCTCCACCGCTGCCTTGTCCTTCAGGGTGCTGTCAAAGATCTTCCGTAAGCTCTTCACAGGCTTCTCTGACACTGTTGGAATAGTGACTCCATCCACGTAAAAACAGTGTTTGTCGTCCACTTTCCCCTTTCTCAGGACCAAGGATCTGGACTTGGCTGGCTTGAACATCATTCTTGCCCATGCCATAATCCTTTCCAGACCACGGAGGAGCCACCTGCACCCTGTCACTGATGTTGATGTGATGTGTCAGATCGTACATGTAGGCTCGGATTGCTGGTTGGCGAATGCCGGATCTGGACAGGGGACCCCTACAGTCCACCTCAGCAGCCTTGACTAGCATGCTCATCGCTAGGGCAAACAATGCCACTGATATGGTGCAGCCTGTGATAATGTGATAAGTGCCCCGCAGATGTTACTGTTCCAGAGGTGAATCTCAGGCTCAAACGAATGTAGGCGGTGAGAAGATGCAGCAGGAGAGCGAGCACAATAACTGAGATGAGCAATCCGTGGTGGTGAGTAGTAGAATCTGTGGTGGTGAAGAGTGGACGGGGTTTCAGAGGTGAGATGATCCAGCAAAGAGAAGATAATTTTGTGAAGACGGATGCTCTCTGTAACCTCTCGAAGGCTGAAGACATCAACGGCAAAGGATACGTATTCTTTACCGTGATGTTGTTCAGCTCTAGTTAATCAATACAAGGTCGCAGAGAATCATCCTTCTTACCAACAAAAAAGAATCCCACGCCTGCTGGAGAAGAGGGTGGATGAACCTCGATGCTAGAGAATCAGAAATATATTTCTCCATGGCCTCCCTCTCAGGAACGGAAAGGGAGTAAAGCTTGCCCTTAGGTGGGGTCTTACCTGGAACTAAGTCTATGGCACAGTCATAGGGACGATGCTGAGGGAGAGAAGCAGCTATGGGTGCCACGGGGGAGTCCATGAGGAGGGAGGGAAGGGTTTCAGTGTGGTTGCCGGCGGTGAGGAGAGTTATAGGTCCAGTGGTGTGGGTAATGTAGGGCAGTTCCTGGCCATTAAGTGCACTGACGGTGATCTGGTCTGAAAGGGGAGTGATAATGAGTCTCAGGTGTTGTGCAAGAGTGGTGTCCATGAAGTTACCTTCTGCTCCATAGTCCAAAAGGGTGTGACAGTTGTGCGTGTTTTTGGCCCACCTTTGTTTCACTGGAAGTAGCGATGTCTGATGGTGATCCAGGAAGTGGCAGTCAGAAGATGCAGCAGGAAAACGTGACTTAAGAACTGAGATGAGCGATCCGTGGGGGTTAAGATTGGACGGGGTTCCAGGGGCGAGATGATCCAGCGAAGAGACGATACAGAGAATAACAGGAATGAAAAAACAGGCATACAAACAGGAGTCTTCAAACAACACTCTGACAAACACAAGACGAAAGACAGGGCAATAAGTAGGGATCGGGTAATTAGTGGCAGCTGGTGTAGAAGAACAATTAACGGAGACACCTAAATGAAACAATCAGTGTAGACGAGAGACAAACACAACACTCCACCCACATAGTGCAAAACTGAGACCACGGTTTACCAACCGTGACATATGGAGCCCATCATTAACCCATCTGGGCTGACCTATGTGGGGCCACCATGAAAACTGAGGACAACATTAGCTGGGCCCCAGTTGGGTAGCCCAGGTGGGCCGCCTTTGAGCCCCACATAGGTGTGTTGGCTGAGAAATAAGACAGAAAACATTTGGTATACTCTGTAGAAATGCAGGTGACGAATCTGTAGGCATCCAACATCTGTCAGGTAATTATCTTTGTGCTTTCTATTCTGTTTGACATCTCAAAATGATCTATAACACCTCATTCACACCAGCAAGGACATGAAATTACTGTATATCTTTTATATTATTTGTCAGAATTTGTCAGCTTTGGCTTCAGCAATAATATGTTGAAATTACATTGATGTATCAGTGTGAGTGATCAGGAAGAATTGTATTGATTTGTAATTAGTATGTAAATTGGCCAACTCAGTACTCAAATGTTAAACCCATGTATGCAATTAAGTGGAATACTGCAATAAGTAGTAAAAAAAAAAAAACACTTTTATTTTTATTTACTTATCTTTTTTGTATTATACCCTCAGCAGTCAGCAGCAAATATTTTGTATTGAAAGAGACTGAAACAGGGCTCTAAACAAGGAAGTTATTTGTGAGTTATCTTTCCTCAGCGAACGTTCAAACTAATGTTTTATTGTGAATATGAGACTGAGCTGAAGAATGAATTCTGTATCAGATGCAGATAATCACAAGCAGTATCTAAATGCTATATTTTTTACATTTGTTACCTTGTGACTTGCATTCACTAGCCAATTAATTCTAAAAGTATGAAATATAAACGTTATTTTTGGTTGTGAATTCATCAATATGTAGACTAAATGATCACATCACACTAAAATAAAAAAATAAAATCTATATATATATATAAATATATATATATATATATATATATATATATATATATATATATATATATATATATATATATATAAATATATATATATATATATATATATATATATATATATATATATATATATATAAAAATGCATCAGCTTAGCATAGGATAGGATTTGAACACATGAAAGAATATTATTATACTACTGTTCCAACCACGTTGAGCTACTCAATGTTGTTGACAAATGTAGATCTATACAATACAGAAATGTGTATAGTATTATGTTTAGGTGTACAGAAATTGATGCTTCTCTGGGTCTTTAAGCAACATGGTCATGACTGTCACCGGCTGGTGGGGAAAGAGTGGATTTGAGATTCTCACAATATTGTAACCACAATATTGAAAACAAACTGTCTTCATTATATATGACAAAGATCTTTTGTTTTGAAACAATGATTATGTGGAAAGCTCTCTGGCATTCTTTAATGTGAGAAAAGACACACAAACATCTCAAGAGCAGAAAGAGGACACCAGTACTTCAGACCACAGCCTCAAAATTCACTTCAATAATCAAAAATGCTGCTGGTGGCTAATGGGGAAAAAGCTAATGTGAGATATCTATTTTTAAAGCAGTTTCAATGCAACCACTGTATTTTTAATGTGACTTGAAGAGTGTTTCCTTTAATGTTAGAAAAGAGCACACAAACATCTCAAGAGCAGAAAGAGTAAACTAGCACTCGAGACCGCACCCTCAGGACAAACTTAACACCTAACAATCATAGACACAGACAAGGTATAAAAAGCAAAATCTCTGTTGTTAAATGAACTGATGTTCAGTGTTTGTTTAATCCAAGCTACAGAGTTTTAAAAGTAACACTGTAGCAGTGTTGGAGTTGGTGAAATAACTCACTTATTACAAAGGAGCTTAATTTTTCTTTTATGTCTACACAAGTTCTTATTAAGAATTAATCCTCTGGGTCAAGGGTATTAAAAAAAATCAAGTAATAAAGAAGCTTATCTGCACATGTTGGAATTTTAACATCTTTTTTCCTTATCAACAGTCCATGATCATGCGCCGTAAACCTCCTTGTTTTTTAAATATGTCAAGTCCTCCCGTGAAATGCAAAAGGCTCTGAAAATACATGGGGAAATAGGAAAAAGGTATTTTGGGGTATACGATTACAAAAAATGGACATAATGCTTACACAGTAAAATCAGCATTGCAATATTTGCAGTATTAAAAGTTATTAATTCCCAAAGAGTTGAATTAACAATCTACAGTGTTAAACAGTACTCATGTTCAGTGTTGTGATATGGTGTAATTTAAAAGTGCAAAATAAAAAACCCGCCGAATTGTCTGGACTCCGCCCCTCAGTAACTGCTCAAGAAGCGATGATGCCATTTTTTCTTCGAGTGACCGAGACGGTAAGTTGGATTGCTTTCTCGATAAAAGTACACTGGAAAAAACTTTTTTGCTGATAATTTTACCCAAAATATGATTGGCGGTGAACACATTCAGAAATTACTAACTGCAAGTGTTTTTGTCAGGTTTAGTAATAAATTTGTGTTCGTGAGGTGCTGAGATGTAAGTTACAGAAGAATGAAAGTTTCTCATGCCGTTTCGATTTCCTGAAAAAAAAAGGTAACTACGTGTAAAGTAACTTTTTGGAATGTGCTTACATATGTACTTTTTTATGCTATAACTTTATATGCTTTACGCTTCTTTCAGTTAGGTTCGTTGACATCCTCTCGCCTCTCTTCCCGTCAAGTCTTGGGGTTACTGGAGTCTGACGCTGACGACTGAAGCTGCTCAGTTACATTCGGTAGTTTCTGCTCAAATAAGACAAATTTATTCGTTTTTGAAAGCACATAGTGTGGCATTTCGCCATTTCCATGCTTTGAAATGGTAATAGTGGGACTGGTAAACATTATGCACTAACAAATTAGTTTTTTCTGACTCATAACACCATGTTGAAGTGTCTGTCTCATCGCTGCAGATGTGCAGTCTTTCTGCAGCCAGAGCTGCTATAATGCGGAACAATTACCAGTCATTTGACTGACGTTATCTAATGCAAAACTCAGAATTTACAGCACATTTAAAAACTTTTATTCGCCACTGTCTTGCGTTGCTTGTTCTCAGCGCTGAATATCATGTCTGTCTTGTCGTCATATCAGCGTCAAGACAGAAACGCGCTATCATCACAGTATGTAAAAAATATGTATATATGTTTACGATTTGACACCCCTTTAGACCGTTCTCAGCATACGAGTGAGTGAAGTGACATTCAGCCAAGTATGGTGACCCTCTCATTTACAGTAGGTGGCCAGCCTTTCTGGGGCTTACCGCCGTGGTAACTGTAATTCAGTCGCGTGTTAAAATAATTTGCGAAACTAATGCCAGGTGGCGCAAAGGGACGGATTGCGAAATGAATGTAATTGTAAAATGAGATAAAAGAAGTAAAACAACAATAACATTATGATATAACATTGTAACATTTAAAAAAAAAAACTGTTAGAATTCATGACGCGGCGGTCAAAAGTGCTTTCCATATTTGGATCAAAATAGGGTACATTTGTGAACGCTCATTTTCTGAAATGTTGCGCGTCAGGTCATGCAAGCGTGCATCTTAAACCGTCTGTCAAACTTTCTGTGTCCGCGAGTCCGCTATGGACCGTTAGCTAGGCGTGACGTAAAAATCGTCATTGGAGAGTGTGTGCAGAGGCTCTAGCAGATGACTGCGCAGACAGGTGCGCGTGGTCAGTAGGCTTCAAAAACAAAATTGCACATGTGCAGACAGAGTGAAGACGCTCGTTGCTACTCGAACCTGTGCAATCCGTCAATCAAAGAATATAAAGACAGCGATGTGCAATAATTCTGGGCAATTGCAGAGCTGGCCATCAGCCTGCGCATTCAGAAGTATAAATTGAAGAAGTCTACATCCGCGCTGGCCGTGTCTGCGTCTGGATTGCTCATGCGGAAAGTATAACACAGGCGTTACAATCGCAACTTCTTTGTGTTACTCCTTTCAAGCCGAATCTCACAAAATTGGTCAGCTCCTGACAGCATCAGGTGTTTTATTTATGGGGAGTAGAATTGTTTATTTCAATGAATGTAATAGATTATATATCATAATAGTTAGGGTTATAATATTATAAATCAGGTTGGTTTGTATTGCTGACGTAATGTGTAAATTATATGCGTAGACTTGCACTTAGACCATAGTGCGGCTCGCTGGAAAAAAAGGTTGAGAACCACTGATATAAAGGTTGCTTCCCATTTTATACAGGAATTGTTAATTTTAAAAAAATAGAATTATATTGTTAGTTCTAATTATATTGTTAACACAAGTTCATTTAGAACTTTTTTTTTTAACTTATAAACTCCTTGAGAATTTCAAGTTAGTTTAATAGTATTTAAATTCAAGTTTAAAAAAAGGTTTTAATTGCTTAAATTATTTTTATTAATTAATAATATGTTATCATGTTTATTCTTGTAAAAAATACGTGTTTATTCTTTAGGAAAACAAGGGAAAAAATAAGGGACAATCCGAATATTTGTTTTGCTTTACCTATTTATGTAAGCTACAATTATTCAAATAATAATAATAATAAAATAATGTCATTAAAAATACCATTGGCCTGAGTAATTTTGACCATTATAGAATTGTGACTTTAAAGATTAGTCATTTAGGTGGTAAAAATACTGTGAAATTAATAATGGCATGGATTTTAACTGAAGGTTTATGAAACATTAGCCAATAAAGCATTTTTTTAAACAACGTAACTTAAAGTTGTGAACTAAAATATTATTTCAACCATACAGCATGTGAATAAATAAAATGCATAATTTTCATAACATTTCATTACTCATAAAATGCATAACATTTCTGGTGTTTGGATTTGTACTTCAATATAATGAGCCTTTAAGAATAGTCCTAGACTTCTCTCTCTGTTTAACAGCATTAGCTCAATGATATACGTCTTCCTTCCGTTAGAATTTTCCTGCCTTGCTAAATGTTGGGCTCATGATCAATAAGTTCGCCTCAATCTGATTCAGTAAAGTCAAACCGCAGACAGTGAAGCCTCGGAGACCCGCGCGCTGTGAGGCGGGAACAGAGGACTCCGCTTGGTCTTAAAGCCTCCCGCAAACATCCACGATCACAAGTAACAATGATTTTCGTAAAATAATGATTCATTATTAATTGATGATTTGTTATTATCATTATGGTATTGTGAAAATAATAATATGGGCTGCGAGAAAATTATGAAGTGTAGTGCAGGCATGTTTCAGCCCAGTAACACACCGTTCTTCAGAGCCAAAACACAGACCCAATTCTGTTCAGCTGGAGGGAGTTGGGTTTTGGATAGTTATTCATGGCTTGTGGGGTCGAGATAAAGGTGTGAATTGCTCTTTCATATGAACAAGTGTCTTATGAGGCTTTCACTTGCTGAACCGGTTTATATAGGACTGTTGTTTTGGTTATATTCACAGTGCTGGCTCTCTCCGACGAGAGAAATGCAACATTCACACATTACACTATTCCTTTTAGTTTAAAAACAATTCAAGCTTTCTGTAGATATATTTTTAATGTAGCCTACCTATGTGAGACACCACGATATTATGTTATTTAAAAAATTCTACATTCATTATCATGAAAAATTAAAGTGATGAGACGGCGCCTCCCTGTCATTAATGCACATTAATAATTTTTGCACAAACACTTGAATATGAGCTTCAAAGGTGCACCAAAGGTGCACCGCAGGACAAGTTATCTTCCTCAAAAGCACAATAGGAAAACTCCAGGAAGCTGCGCTGGAGTGTGTCCCCGCACACTGGTCCTGACTGAAAGATGCATTATATTAAATGTTACTTTGGAGATGTCTACATATGGTAAACGAATCTATAATATGCTGAACACTTACCTGCCCACCACACTTTGTACGATGCTCCAGCAGCTTTGCAAAGGCTTGTCTGGACAATGCCGGCGCAATGATTTTCAATTCTCTTACACTGCTGAAAAGATTGATGGAATAAAAAGTAGAAGAGCTGGTGGAAGCTGGCCAGTATCCACTGTTTACAAGGTCCATGACCTCTGGAGCCCACTGCTGCTGGCATGTTTGACATGCAAACAATGGCTGGTGCATGTCATAACGCCCTTGAGTTATAAGAAAACAAACCCATTGATATCTGAGCTTTTAAAAACAATCACTGGCACACTTTAAGACATTTGGGGTACATCTTGAGTAGAATCACACCAGCATAGTTCAAATACGTATATTTTTGTTGGTTTATCATGACAAGATGTATTCTGTAATTTTTAATGTGTGAGTTGGCATAATTTGTGCCTGTGACAGAGTGGTAGCGACGCGTTCTCAGAGCGAGTGAAAACCTCAATGCTCCGACTTTCAGAAAATCCACTCATAGCTCCAGACAAAAAATCACACCGCTCCGCTCACATACTCAGACTTCAACACACTTTGAATGGAACATAAAGCCTACAATACGTTAGCTGCGAACTGGAATAGTGATGGAATATACTGTGATGTCCACTTCACAGGGCAGTTAAGTTTGAATGTCTGAAGCCATGAGAGAAACATTCTAAATGTGCAGAGCAGGGGGCACGAGGACTGGAATTTAGGTATTTTAATATAATTAATTAATTAATTAATGTATTCATTTGAATAATTCCCTTAGCACACTTTTACAACCTTCTAGGTTTTCTGCCCTGTTTTGACTCAAAACTAAACTACTCTGCTGTGACCACCTGGGACTGTTACTGAAAACACTGCTTTGTGCTGGCAATATTCATTTATCGCCAATTGTTCAAATCTCAGTAATCTAATACAATTTTAATGATAATTAAAAGATGAAACGGTAATACTAACCGTGGTGGAATTCTATCATGATTTATCGTCAAACTGGTAATTGTTACATCCCTAATATAGATATTGACATATGCATATACACATTTTACATGTTACAAAATTACATATTTACACACAATAATATTATTATTACAGCTCAACATAACAGTATTATTCTATGTTCTCTCTTCTTCCTGCACTAAAATGATTGCATCCAGATGCTGTAAATTTAGCTATGGTCAAACATGGTGTGTGAAGAGGAAGTGTGCTGAAGAAGTGTTAACCCCTTACTAGTCACGCCTATTTTCGGCATGGAGACTGAAATGACATACTCAAAATAAAAAGGTTTCTGCTCATGATTCTTTCTGACTAGATACATAATCAACATTTGTTCACAAAGCTGACACTTTAAAGTTTACTGTTCAGGAATCAGAATCACTCAGACTGTTATGATAATAGAGATATATAAGCTCAAACATAAAAATATTAAAAAAATATATTTTTAAATGTATTCAAAAAATTGTTGATCTAGGATATGTTTTTAGAAACATAGTGTAGCTAAAGCCACAAGTCTTCCAAAACTTCAACTGAAATTTCATAATCTAATCTGTAAAGCTGTGAATTTTATGAAATATTTTCTAAGGCCGTGTCATGTGTGTTTTTAGAGAAGGCTAATCAGATTGATTTATGGCACTTGTCATCCCTGTAAGATCTCACATGTAAACTCTCCTGTGTATTTTGTATTTTGTGTTGGCTTTGCAAAACTCCCCGATTCATTGTTGTATTGTTCTCACCAAACGAGTCTTTCACACCTCCGCCAGGTATGACACATTATCCGCATTATTCATTATTTTTTTGTTCTTATTCCACCTATAGTTATTGTAAAGCCTGAAAAAAACACAAAGACACAAAGCTGCAATCTCGTTTTAATCTCTGTATGCATTTAGCCCTTTTTTATCAAAAGTCTTACTATAAAAATACAACAAAACATTTTCTTACGACCTTACGTGAATTATTGAGACAAAAATACATTATGAAGAAGAAAAGCACCTGCTATTAGTAGCACTGGAGCTAACGTTAGCATCAAGCTACATCAGACAATTTATGAAATTATAAGTACACTTTTGCTCAACTTCCTTTAGCGATCAGGGGTGGAATTTGGTCGTTTACTATTGTAAAAATATGCTATTTGTAGCCTTTTTCATAGCTGCACAAGTTAGCATTTCAGATGTACATTTTTTATTTTTTTTTGTTTTGTTTTTTTTATAAAAACGCCCCAGATCTCAAGAAAATCTCATACAAAGCTTTACTATCGTAATCAGGGGTTTATTATTTGGATATTTCGTGTGTACAGAGGTGTATCAGTGTTCTTATGGGCAGATATGAACCAGGAAGTGTACAGGAAGCATTTGACACAATGTGGCGGTGTCCGGTTATGACACTTTAAAGATTGACAAGGCGAAGGACCAATTGGAGTCTGACTGACACACACACAGATCACTGGGAGAGGCTGTTTATCATCAGATCGCGTAAATCCGTGGAAAATGAATAGAAATGATGATTCTGTCTGAAGAAATATGAAGTAAACATCAGTAAATATATCCATATATCTCCGCAGATATGCATCTTTGGTCTTTTGGTCTTTTGGTAAATCCTTATTGACGCTGTTCAGTGAGTCTATGTGAACACAAATAAACCGCTGCTGACGTGACTGAATACGAGTGAGTTGTGAATTTCTATTCAAAATGTGGCATAATACGGATTTATTATTTTGCACTCCTGACATAAATCACTAAATATCTGTCACTGCAACAATGTTGTATCAAAATATTGGTCAAATATCGAAGCTAGAGTCTTTGAACTTTCAATTTATGCACAGTTTGTCCAAATCAAGTAAGAGAGTGATGTTTAACGTGCTGTGAAAGTGAAACAATAATAAACTGGGGCTGTTCGGTGATTGACCTCAAATGGGTTAAGACAGACTGTTGCTTCATACTCTACAAAATGATCAGTGTTAAATGAACATTGCTTGGTGTTTATAGAAGTCTGTACTTGAGTGTAAAGAAGTTAATGACATAATGAAGTGCTGATTGAGCATTAGTGATGAACACCTGCTGTTAACAAGCAGAATCACTGAATGAAAGAGAAACAACTGCGATTGACTTCCAGCCATACAGCCTTCGATGAGATTAACTATATATTAAATCTGATGATACCTCAAAGGAAAATAGTCCAACAGAAAAATTAGAGGCTTCAATGTCCTTGCAAATACACATGGGACACACAAACATTGGCAGGGGGCATCCAATGGCACGGCCGCTTAGAGAATGGAGAGGGGAGGAAAAAGTGTGAGAGCCGGCATCCGAGCGGACCAAAAGACTTCTGCAGAATGCAGGTGCCCAGTCTAGGAAACGAGGAAGGGAAAAAATAGGATAAAAACAAACAAGGAACGACAATGGCATGACTGAACATTGCTAGACTGGACCGCACAGAGTGGCTTTACAACGATCTGGCACCAAATAGCACGAAAGATGGAAATAAATAGAGAGATGAACAGACATTTTGGAGTGGAAGAGGTAGTAACGAGGGGGAGGGAGGAATGCCACAGAAAGGTGCATGGCAAACAAACAAAACAAAACACCATGTGCACACAACACGCAGACATATACAGAACATGCACACCAAAGAACAAGGTGATCAAATTTTTTAACGGCAAAACATCGGTCGCTGTCATGAATTTCTTAACGGTTTCCCTTTGCTAAGGGAAGTGTTGAAGGGATTATATGCAACACCCTAAAGACATTCCCTTGGGTAAGGGGAAATCACTCCTTAAGGCTCATACTTAAGGGAAAAACTTAAAGTGCTTTATTGAACTGGGCCCTGAGTCTCTTGAGGTGTGTCACTGAATCCTGGGTAACATCTCCACCATCACCAAAGTAGTTCAGATCAATTTGTTCCAGTAGAAGAACAGGGCAAGTTTTATACATTACAGTTTAAGTGTTTGATTATCCATCTTTATGTTGACAATCACTTCTGTAAAAGAGAGTTTTCCCACAAAATGTCAAGCGAACCACCGACACCAGGTTTTTGGCAGACCACGTCTGCAGTTCGACACGTCGAGATTACACATCGAGTAACACACATCCAGTGGTTTCTTAGCTCACTTCACAGTCTAGTCACAGTCTCTTTGTCTTCAATAAAGTCTTCTTGTCCAGAAAACAGTGTCTTTCTGTCTTACTTTACAAATATCTCACAAATGTATACAATTATTCACTTACATTAATAACACATTTCATTCACATGAATATTACACATGAAAGGAAATAATTAGGAAAATAAAAATAACTCTAGCCAAAATGATTCAGTTATGTGATTGTATAGTGATTTTGTTTAATTATTCATTATTCATTAATGTAAAAATAAATCAATATTTTTTTTCTAATAGTCATAATAAGTACAAATTGTGAGATGATCTTTATATGACACCAGTAATAAACAAAAATATTCTCTACGTACACAACAAGGTTACAAATGGAATCAAGGCGCACAGGTGGCATTTTCCGCTCTGCAAAATGAGTTTTAAATCACGAGTTTCATCATTAGGTGTGCATTATTTTTCTAATAATTCAATGGCCCGGACTCAATCATTCCGCTTTATACTACGGTTACCACACCGCGAGACATCGATCAGATGATATATTAAAAGGAATTTGGATGGTTTTTGTGCTTGGATTATTTCTTCCGCATCTCATCCAATCCCTCTTTTGCTAGTTTCAAAATGTAATTGTAAAGCTGATAATGGAGGCTTGAGCCGTTGATGGCATTCTAATGCAGTTATTAATAAAGTTGTTAGAAAGAGAGAGAGAGCTTGTGTGAATTAGACTACCTCTTTGTGTCTCTAAACAGCACTGTTATTACCTCAATAGTAAGAAATGTCATGTGTAGCCTTTAAGATGCTACACTATATAGGTTAACTGATAAAATTATTAGGGCATCGCTGACAACACCTTTTTGTGCAAACTGCACGACCGTTATTAGGGTTAACTATGTGAAGTGATATGAAAGTGTAATGTGGTCAAGAGAGCTGCCTGGAACTATGTTTGCCATGCGTTTCCCAGAAAATAATGACATCTCAGAACGTTCGGCAGCCAATCAGATTCAAGCATTCAACGGCCCTGTGGTATACGTTTTTATACCACATATAATGTTGTGAATCTTATTATTATTTTCACTCCCATGTTTGGTGTCATTTTAAATGTCTCAGTGTGATTGGTAAAATGGTCTCAATCTCACAGTAGTCACTTATATTATGATAAAGATTTAAATCTTTTGGAGAATTCTTTTCTGCTGTAGAACGCTTCCCGGGTCATTCCTCGAAATCGGTGCCTTTTTGATTTAGAAAAATTAAAATATGAAATGAGATTAATCTGTTTCCCCCTGTTTTATATCTATGAAATTAAGATATCTTAAAATATCAAGAAATTGTATTGTGGTATCTCGAGGCAGGGACTGAGGAACATTTAAACCAACTTTTAATAAATTATTAACGAGTGTCCCCTCGCAAAACTTAAAATATACTGATCTAATTAAATTAATAGCCAAGGAAGATTATTATCTTGTTGTTCCTATTATTATCTGAAACCAGACCAACATCTTGATGCTAAAATTTGGTTTCACTTTCTCGACAATTTAAAGATTGGGGCATGGGACTGCAGTCACCTTACTGCTCTTGTTTGTAATTGCACTTGAATGCATATCAAGTCTGCTTTATTGTCAGTCCTTCGCAGATACATACAGATAACTGAAATTGCATTACTCTAAGACCCATGGTGCACACAGATAACAAACAGTAGAGCCTAAACATCTAGATCAAATATAAAATACAACTTAAAATAACAAGTTAAATAAAGCAGCATAAGTCACATGGCAGATAGAACCCAAACCAGTGAAGTGAACAAAGAGTGCAGATAAAAAGATTGTAGTGCAAAAAAAAAAGCTTATTCAGTCTGATTAAAGTGACAAAAGCAGTTCATTTATTGAACTGACTGATGAGGTAGTATAATGACGTCAGTTCTATGCTGAATGAGGGAGTGAGCAGACCAATTCTGCACAAAGTGACTGTTGTGATTAATTTCTAAAGCTAAATTGCCCGTCTTCAACTGGTCCAAAATGCTTCCTCTAGAATAGATTAAAATAAAATAAAAAATTGATCAGTCCACTCTGCTTTTAAAGGCCCTTCATTGGTTGCCTGTTTAATTTAAAATACATTTTAAAATCTTATTGTTTGTTTTTAAATCTTTACACAATCAAGCATCCAGCTACCTCAAGATTCAAGATTTTTATTCGTCCCATACAAAATTATATATAGCATATATAACCAGCAGTGAAATGTGAGTCAGGTCCGCTCCATGGACAGTGCAATTATTAAAGAAAACAACACAGATGAAAATATACATAAATAAAGCTATGTAAGAATGAAATAAAAGTAAACAATAAAAATATAAGAATAGAATATAAAAAATGTATATTGTAGAATTAAATATAGAACGCAAAATAATGTGCATGAGTGTAAACTGTAGTCTTAAATATTAAGATACACAGGGATGTACAATGTGCATATATGCATTTTACTGTAGTCTTAAATATTAAGATACCCAGGAATGTACAAGAAGCAAATGTGCAAAACAGGGCGACACTGTCAGTGTGTCTATGTGAGGTAGTGAATATAGTAAAAAGATAAAGTGAACATTAAGTGGAGGCATGAGGATGCTGGTTTAGAGTTTAAGAGCCTGATGGCCTGGGGGAAGAAACTTCTCCTGAGTCTCTCAGTTTTTGCCATCAGGCTACGGAAGCGCTTACCAGATGGCAGCAAAGTGAAAATATGATTACCTTTCTGAATTGCTGCATCAACACATTCCCTCGAGAATCCTAAGATCTGACCAGAACCTTCTTTTAATTCCACATTCTAGACTGTGATTGGTCCTCCCTTCTGGAATGACTTGCTAGTGGAGATCCGAATGGCCCCCTAATCTGACCATTTTTAAGTCTCTTTTATTGGCCTATTAGGTTTTATATTCTGGCCTATTATATTTTCTATTTGTTTTATTTTATTCTGGTTCTTTGTTTTAGTCTGTTTTGTGTGTTCTTACTACTCTTATGATGCTGTTTCTTTTGTGAAGCACTTTGATCAGTCTTGTGGCTGTTTTAAATGTGCTATATAAATAAAGTAACCTTAAAAACTTTTATGGAATTTTTTTTGCCTCTTTTCAACACAATTCTGATGAAGTCTTCAGTGTATGATTCACTCCAAAATGTTAAATCGCATATGGACAATATACATTTATGGTAGGTGGACAACCATAATGGGTAATACCATCGCTGCAGGGCCGCGGCATTAACTGCAAGTCAGTCGCGTGTTAAAATAATTCGCAAGACTACCGCCAGGTGACGCAAAGGGATGGATTGCAAACTGATTGTAATTGTAAAATGTTGGATTGTTAATGGAGATGAAGCCTGGAATGTAAAATGTTGGATTGTTAATGGAGATGAAGCCTGGAATTGAACTACTGGTTTCGTCTGGTCAGAGGAGAACTGACCCCCCAACTGAGCCTGGTTTCTCCCAAGGGTTTTTTCTCCATTCTGTCACCGATGGAGTTTCGGTTCCTTGCCGCTGTTGCCTCTGGTTTGCTTAGTTGGGGTCACTTCATCTACAGCGATATCATTGACTTGATTGCAAATAAATGCACAGACACTATTTAAACTGAACAGAGATGACATAACTGAATTCAATGGTGAACTGCCTTTAACTGTCATTTTGCATCATTGACACACTGTTTTCCTAATGAATGTTGTTCAGTTGCTTTGACGCAATGTATTTTGTTTAAAGCACTATATAAATAAAGGTGATTTGACTTGACTTGAAAGAAGGAAGTAAAACAACAATAACGTTAGAATATAATACTGTAACATCCTTAAAAACCATAAAAAAATACAGTGAGTTAATTTCAAAATGTGGGATAGTCTTAGGCTACAGTCTACTCATCTACAGTCTACTCAAGAATTTTAAGAAACACATTTACACAAAGGCTTTTATGCAAGCTATTGTTATTAAACAGCCATTACATATAAGGCCTGTTTATATATATATATATATATATATATATATATATATATATATATAAATAAAGATTAAAAGCTAAATGTTTTAATTTCGGTTCATTCTTGCTTAAACAAAAAATCTTCAGGTGCCATATGCAGAGCGAAATGAGAACGGTCCAGCATTTACAAATAATTCTTATTAACTCTGTTATTATTCTTTCAGAATTTTTCAGAACGCTAGAAGTTTGCATTTTTTAATTATGCCTTTACTGTGTGACCGAAAATTTTGTCTTTTAGGTTTCAGTTTGATCGCGCTTGGTGCCTTACTCACACATATTCACTGGAAACAGCTGTTCTCAGAGCCATTCGGTGCCTATTTGACCTCATCAACAATAGTTAAGCTTCAAATGTGCAACATCACGGATAGGGAAATGTTTGGATTTCTCCCGAATGAGAGATCCCAACCATACCTTTGTTTTCGCTTTAAATATTTATTTTTTTTATTTTTTTTTTATAGCTAAGCTTATATTATTATAAACTGCAATTATATTTATCCATTAGAATTATAAAGTTTTAATTCTTGTTCTTTTCTGATATATTTGTTAAATTTAAAAGTAGGGATGTACCAATACCACTTTTTCCAGTACTCGCCTGATACTGATGCTTTTATTTTTGGTACTTGCCGATACCAATATTTTTTTTTGCATTTGTAATTTTTTTAAATATTGGGTACAGAAATCAAGAGTATGTATAATGTTAGCTGGGTGATTTAAGTTATTAAATAGATACAGTCAAACCAAAATGTATTCAGACACCTTCAACATTTCACATTATTACAGTTTATTCTCTATAGAAGATGGTAATAAAATATGACAAGAACTCATAGTTAAACTGTGTCAGAGCAAATTAATCTTGATAATTTCAGATAACTTTGATAGAAAGGTATGTAATGGATTACAATCAACCAAAAATTATTCAGACAGCTTTATGACAGTATTTACACAACTATCAATACTTAGTTGTGCAACCCTTAGCCTTAATGACTGCCTGTAGTTTCCTGCTAAAAACTACAAACCTGAACTTTCCAATTTTTCCCCCAGACTTTGTCTGAAGAATTTGTGGGTATAATTTGTCACAGTTTACTTTATTTTGCTATACTCATTTACATAAATTAACTATAGTGCCCTGTATCCGCTAGTAAAAAAATTATATAAAAATGTATATCTGGTCTCTGAATATTTTTTGGTTTAACTTTATATAATTAGGTTATTTTCACACTTAATTATGCCCATTAAAATATATTTTACAAGTTTTTGTTACTTTCTTTGTTCATGTTTTTGCTCTATGGTTCATCATCTGTAATTTAATAGCATTAGTGCTGCTCCATTGCAGCGACTTAGTAGTGTAATGACACGCTTTGCTGTAGTAATGCAGGGAACCACTCGTTGTAAATCTCCTGTGTTATTTATCACAAATAGAAGTCGCATTTTTTGTTTTTTATCTGAAACATGCTGCAATTTATTTGTATTTGTACTGTTGCAGAACAAGAGGGACAGTAACGTGCTGCCAAGCGCATTACACACAAGCTGCAATATTCACTTTCGCCAGAAAATCATGTATGCCTAAGGTTGAAAATAAATTATGTTTGAGGTGAATGCCCATATAAATTGTCTTTTTTTCACAATTTAGTTTTAATCCAAATGTGAGTGAACATCAAAAGATCACACAACAGAAGTGCGTGAGCGTGCTTTCTCTCTCTCTCTCTCTCCCGTTAAGTAACTTGTGCATTGTTTTACTTAAGTGTTTTTGACATATCCGACCGAACTACAAACTTTCCAGTGATGAACTGCATATTCACTCGACAAGCTCGAGCAGCTCCACCGCTGCATGCTCAATCCACTTAGCGTGCTTTATCAGCTCGCGCACATCAGCAATACAGGTGTTAATACTGAATTTTAAACATTATGTAATTATCAATGAAGATTCGGGAGGAGCGCGTCAGATACTTAGCCTAATCATCACAGGTGGACCACAATCAAGTAATCAATCCCACAGTATAAATATCGCTGACTTACCTCTATCCATTGACGGTTTATCAGCATCCCTCCTCCACCCCATCTCCCCACTTCAAGTTCACTTTACAATATACGGGGAAGGGGGGGTACTCTAGGTTCGGGCAATTCCCGAGCTCGGAGCCCTTCCCCGGACAGCACGCCAAATACGCATACCATACCTCAGCTAATTATATGTAAGCGTGAACTAGTGAAATGTTCCTTGTAAAAATATCCTGTGTAGACAACCTTAATCTCTAATAACTTCATTCTACTGTCTGTTATCATCATGTGCTGTGTGGTATAGGTGTTTGGTATCGGGGCATTTTAACGAGTACAACACGAGTACAACAAGAGTTCAGTATCAGTATGCATCCCTAATTTAAAGGATTTGTTGTAAAGTGAGGGGAACAAATAATATCCTGTTGGTACACTAGCCTATAACATTATTAGGCCTGCCATTACTATTTTTGAATGTAATCAAATGCAACTTATATATGACTTAGATATTTCAAACACAAAAGATTATAATAAATGCAGCAAACGAAAATAGGCTATTAAAATGTGTTACCATGTGTTAACAAATTTACAATATATACTTAGTAACAGAGTGTGGGCCTAATATAGGCTATGTTAACTATTTTCAAGTTTTGTGTATGTTTTATCCAGTTTTCTTTTTCCTTTCCTTTTTTTCATTGCATCTGAAAAGTACTTTGCGCATGCACCTTCACTTCCACACTTGCGCAGAACCTGCCTCCCACGTTGCTCAGTTGTGGATTATTTAAAAATGTTTGATATAAATGTTGATATAAAGGTTGACTCCTTGAGATTATAAAGTCAGTTTAATAGTATTGAAATTCAAGTTGAATCTAGTATAAAAAAAGGTTTTAATTAATTGCTTAAATTATTTCTATGAATTAATAATTTGTTAGCATGACTTTTTCATCATATCACTCTACCACATTGCGAAGTCCCAGATTACATTTCCGAGCGTTTTCCTGTGTTTCTGTGTCTGACCTTTGGCTTGTGTATTTTGACTCTGATTCTCTGCTGCCTGCCCCGATCTCTGACGGTTAAAAGGATTTTCCAAAATTTTACAAAATATTTCACTGTCAACACAACAATATAATTTTTCTTTGATACTCTGACTCAGCCAACACTGTGGCACTAAACTGGCGGTGTAACTTAGGAGTCGTGACAACAAAGTGGGAATCCAAGTGCAAGCTTTAATTCAGAGAGCATAGTAGAAACAGGCAGGGTCAACACATCAGCAAACATCAACAGCAGAGACAAGGCAAAAGGGTATTCCAGGTAAACAGGTGAAGGTCAGAACAGCCACCAAAGTATCAAAAACAAGGAAATAGTCCAAGATCAAAACACAATAACACAGAAACATGGAAGGCAGACAACATAAGGCTAAACATTCAATCACCAGCCAAGGCAGAGAGTGTGTGTGCTACTGATAAAGTCATTGGCCCAAAACTGGTGTTGATAATTATGAAGTTAATGAAGCAGGACTGTTTTCTTAAATCACTCTCGTTGAATTTCTGACCAATATCGCCCGCTCCAGCAGTGTGTGTGTGTGTTCTGCTCCCAAGATTTTTTTTTAATGCAGGTGTGTATCAAATTCCTTAAAATATCAGAGTGCAAGATTTGCGCATGATCTTGAGTGCGACGCGCAGCATTTATTCTTATTCGTCTACATATTTGATCTTCATTACAAATCTTGTTTGTTTTTATTTTGGATAATTGCATGTAGCATTTTCTAATTATTGGAACAATCGATCTTGGTTGTAGACTTTTTTTTATTTTTTATTCGGATCCCATACTGTAACGGAAAGGAAATGTGCTCTATTATTATTCATATTCAAGTGTTTGCAGAGGAGGAGAAGGTTTGCAACAATAATAAAATAAAAACACTTCGGGTTTTTCAGTATATATGGTGTTTTATTTACCAATTGAATTAACCCAAAAAGATACAACAGATACAAACATATACGAGGAAAGAAAGAAAACAAACACATTAATCTTTACCACCCTCTCTCCACCAAGAGTAAACCCCCAACACAAGGATCAAACTTGTTACATACTACTGCAGAAACTCCACGAATGCCCCTTCAGTATCACCCAGCTCTAGTAAGCTGTATGCATCTAGACGTCTGCTCTCCACCTGCTTCACAAAAACTCTTTTTGTATTCTTGTATGATTTAATGGCGGTTGACAAGCTAACTTATGGTGTATTACCACCACCAACTGGACTGGAGTATGAAGCATTAACGGGAAGGAAGTTAGAAAAAATAATTAAATATAAAATTAAATATAAATAAATACATAACTAAATAATACTAATTACATAAACAAACTGGTAGTATTAATATGACATTTATATTCTGCTTTCCAATCCGGTTTTCTTCAGATACCTAAGAATTTCTCTCATAGTACATAGTACTACACAGTTTCTTACATTACTCTTCTCTTTCTTTGGAATATCATGAAAAATATAGAAATAAATGCTCAATATTCTATGCTTTACTGCATGTTGTACATAATCCTGACTGATGTTTCCCTATTGTGTGAATGATTTAAACCAGAATGTCCAATTCGAAGTCGAGTAATTATTGTCTTCTTTTCTATTGTTTTCTATTGTTCATATTCTCCCTTTGCCAACTTGTTTTTGAACATTGTATAGGTGTCTGCCCTTTAAATCATTGTCCCACATTTCCTGCCTCTTTTTATTCATGTGTTCTTTAATTCTTCCTTTTTTTTCTGCTTTGCTCAGTGCAATTTGTACCTCAACGTTAAAATTTCAATGCTTGTTTGGCCAGTTCATCAACGATCTCATTCCCTAGTACTCCTACATGTGCGGGGACCCATAGGAACCTCAGGTCTATACCCATTTCCTGAATCCTAAGAAGATTTAGAAGTACTTCATATATTAAATCCTTCTTTGATGTTGATTGTGCACTTATTAAACTATTTAAAGCTGACAAGGAATCAGCACAGATGACTACCCTAGAAGGCTTAACTTCCACCACCCATTGAATTGCTAATAAAATTGCTATTAGCTCTGTTGTAAAGACTGATACAAAATTAGTTATCCTTTTCTGAATTTTGACTTGTAATCTTTGGATATATTTAGAGTCATCTGTGAAGATATGGAGCATTGAAGAGTAATTTTGATTTAGATATTGTTGAATAACAAACTCCTTAGATAATGTTTTCTCATTCTTAACCATATATTGAATCTGAAATCTACTTCAAAAAACCTCTGCCTGTTCTCTTCCCTTTTTACCAGCTCTCGCTCTATTGCTGATTGCCAACAGGTGTTCCTCTAATTAATTGCCAACTGAAAACCGGTGTGCACACAGGACCTGGGAAAGATAGACACGCAGCAGTACATCTAGGCAGACACAAACACGACCTAAGGGTTTTGGTTGCCAGGGCAAGACAACCCTGCACAGATTACCAAAAGAGAAACGGCATTAAGGGACCAGTGGATGGAGTTTATTTTTACAGAGCATCAACGGAGTTGTGCAAGTGTTTTTGTTTGTTCCCTGTATTTCGAAGATACTTGTTTTACAAACAAGGCCCAGTTTGACGCCGGATTTGCACATCGTTTATTTCTTAAGGATAATGCAGTCCCAACGAAAAAGGGTCACGATCGTGTGTTGGAACCGCATGCGGCGAGAAAAACTGCTTTCCTCACGGTAAAGTCACAGCTTCCAAACGCTCTCAACGCAAAAGCCTACTGGCGCTCGTGATTCTTTAGCTCCGCCCACACATCACGCCTCCAGCCGGTCGTGTTTTTCCAGGAAAAATCGATACAGACTATCTTTCTCTTATGAATATAATAAAACTAAAGACTTTTTGGAGTTATTAAGGATGCAGTACTACTCTATAGGTACTCAAGATTAACAGGATATTGAGTGAAAACGAGCATTTCACCCCCCCTTTAAGAAACAACCAATCAGAGCTGCAGTCCTTAACTTTTTTTATGTGTTCAAAATTTACAAAATGTATATAATAAGTAAGTACACCATGAATCCATTTGTGTTTTTGGCTTGTCCTGAATCACTAGGGTGCACCTATAATAAGTGTTTATATTCAGACTATTTTAGATTGCTTCGGGGGCACCGCGGCGGAGTAACCCAGTACCTTTGTGATTCTGCATAGACATAAACAGAGAGAAGTAGTTCCGGCTACGCTCATGGTGACCTAGGGGTAGGACAGACGAGGCAGGAGAAAAGGAGATGGAAGAGACGAGAGAGACGAGAGAGGAGAAAAAAAATTCCGGTTCCCAGCACACTGCTGCTCGGCCCTCCACCAGCTGGGGGATCTCCTCAGCGTTGCCTGGCAGTGGCACTGGACGGCCCTCGGCGGAAGGCACGGCACTCCCTTGCCGCAAGGTGGATGCCGATGGCTCCTCTGGTTTTGGGCAACTGGCAGGAGTCCCCCGTTCCCTGCTCCTCCCCGTTCAGGTGGACGGCAGCAGGCTCCGGCTCTCTGGCGAATGGCGCAGACTCCTCTGCTTCCTCACGGACAGCAGTCGCTCCTGCACAGTGCGGGCGGCCGGCAGTGAGCTTGTCCGTCCCCGGCAACTTACTCCAGCCCACCCCGCTCGAGCGTCCATGGCGGCACACTTGCCCATGGCGTCCCTCTGCACCAGTTTAACGCATTACAAACTTCATAATCATCGGGAAGAAGGAGGTGGAAACCGGCAGATAATCAAAATCACTTTAATAATCAAAATAAACACAAAACAGAAACAAAGTCAAAAACAAAATAAATCCAGGCCTGGTCCTCTCTCATCCTTCGATGAATAACATTACTGTTTTTTTTTTTTATCATCTTGTTTCAGTTATATATTTGATTAGTAAATGAATGATAAAGAACTATATTAAAACTTGTTTTGAATAATGTCTTTGTCATTTGAATATTTATTTTAAAATCGATTTAAATCATAAATCAGATATTTTAGGCCATATGCTTTTGCCCAGCACTAATAGCAAGTAAAGAAGGCTCCCTTTAAAATCCCTTAAGTTGTCAATTAATAAATCTCTTTTTTACATTGTGTGCATTTTGTTGATTATAATGGGAGAACTTGAGTTTAATTTCGAGGACATTTTAATAATCCATACTTTCTTTAGAGTTTCAAACATTTAGCTGGTTTTGCAGGTTTAATTCATTCGTTTCTTGTTTTAGGCTAATTAGCCCTAAATAATGGGAATTAAATTATACAGTGCTTCACATTTTACTTAACATGCAACAATTTCTTAATCATTGTACAGACAAATGTCTTTTTCCTGTCAAAATAAAGGACAGGTAACAAATAACAAAAATGCATGTTGTTTTATTAAAGGAATTTTAAATATGAATTAAAATAAAAGCATAATATATGAAAATATTGACATTTTGCATATTAATCCATGTAGCCTTACCCCTTAAAATAGGCTATCACATTTAATGCTCAGATGCAAAGTAAACCACAATTTATTTTCAATAATATAACACATAATTCATATAATATAAATAATACTGCACACCTTTTAAATGTGTCAAATCTAAAATATGGTTTAATACCATGTAGCTTAGAGAAAATATAATCACAGGTTCAGGCACAGGCTTGACATTTATCCTGCTTGAATTCGTTCTAAGAAATACACATAACTTCATAAGTACCAAACTTTCATCTGTGAATATTAAATATTAAATATTTGAACTACAGTGTTTTTCTTTCATTTTCCGTGACTGAAGCCGTCAAATGTAACACATCGGCGAGTCAAAACTGATGTGTATTTGTGAAAATGTGCTTTGATGCGCTTGTTTGATAACTTGTGGTTAAAGCTCCACTCAGTGGTCAAAAGCTGCAAATGCACTTTACAGACGCTCCGGCGGCAGTACGTGCGTTGGTAGAGCTGGCGTTTTGGAAGGCCACCTATTGAATGTCCTTGCAGACACAGTAGCCTATTTTGTTATAAAAATTAGAGAATTTTAAAGATGAGATTCTGTTTATGTTCATTAAAGGGGTCATATGATGTGATTTTAATTTTTTCTTTCTATTTGGAGTGTTAAGTTGCGTAACATTTCCATCACACGCTTGAGGTGTTCAGCCAATCACAACGCACTCGATAGCTGGCCAATAACAGCACTCCTCGCTTTTCAGAATGATGAGGCTTGTAAAAATCAATGTGTTACAGAAGGCGGGAAATTGAGAAGAAATAATTATGTCCAGTATGTTGAAAATAATGTTTTTTTTTACCTTTAACCGCATAAACACATTACACCAAATAATGTTGTTTTTAGCAGCGTTATATGACCCCTGCTATTATATATGCTGTTGTATGTTGGCTGGTGCTCTACAAATAATAAATGCATTCGAAGAGGTGAAATATTTTTTCCAAGCATACTGTTCCTGCGAGTACATGACACAGGGTATAATTTTCTGCTAATAATCGCACATATATTCAGATCATGGAATGCCAATTTTCATTCCACCTATGATAAAACTGTGCGAGTATAATGGCAATGAGGGTGAGGAAGCAAGTGCAAGTTAATGATAGTAGATTCATTAAGAGATGCAAGTGAAAGAAGATGAACAGCAGGGACTACAGGAATGTTGAGAGTTGATAGTTTGTGAAGGAAGGCCACTGGTAGGAAGCATTTTACAGTTTTACCAACTGTGACAGCGAGATGTTATCTTTTGTGAAGGAAGGCCACTGGTAGGAAGCAGTTTAGCTGTTTATGATCAATATGCATAACAGTGACTGTAAAATATTTATTTTAGGTATGGAAATTACATTTTCAGGATTTGGGCTGGGTAACTTTGGATATGGGCAATGTGCTACTTTGGGTGATGTTTAAACCACCAATCCCCACCCCTTCCTCCTGCACCAACTGTCCTCTTTTTGAAAAATGTCAGCCTAGATCAGGGGTTTGCAAACTTCAATATCAAAACATCAACATTCACAAAACCTTTGATCCCTAAAATGAAGATAAGACAGTATATAGCTAAAGTTATACATTTAGTTTTGTTACAGGGCAGGGCCGTAGCAATCGACCCCTGCCCTAGTTAAACCACTGACATCTAGCACACCAAACAGGATGTGAGGCTGTATTTTCAGCATGTTTTGTCCTACTTAAATTAACCTTTTAATTTGTATGTGTAATCATGCCTTGATGAGACCAAATCAATTTGGTGACAGTGCTACCTGTGATATATTTAGATGGGCAATGTTTGAAGTGTGAGAAAGACAGACACAGTCCCTATAGAAACAGTATCAGGTTAACAAATATTTATTTGTACAAGATCAGAGATCTGCTGCTGATGTGATTGGCCTTGTAATTGCTGCTTGCAGTTATATTTTATCATGTCCATGTATAGATAGTAATTGTTATTTACCCCAGATCTGTTGTAAATCAGCTCCAACAGGGACAGATGCCTTCATATGGCTCTCAGTCTGAGCTGTGTGAGAGAGAAACATAAAAATACATCAGCAGGTTAAACAATCACACTTGTAAACAGTCACCCACATTACAATTACAGAGAATTAAATGTTACCTTGCTTATGTTTTATTTCCAGCTGATCAGCCAGATCATTCTGCTTCATCTTCCTCAGGATGTCCACCGTGATCTTCACAGCTTCTTCTGGTCTAAAACGCACCACAATCTCATCCACTGTGTCGAATATATCCGCCTTTTCCATTTCAGACTCTGACATACGCTTATGATATGCATTCATTAAGCGCCAATGAAACCCCTTCAGTTCAGCTTCTTAAGTGAGTCCACGAGCAGCTCTTTAACAGAAGCCATCATCCTTCACTGACTCACAGCTGGAGAAAAAATAAAATAAAGATCTGTAGTTTCACTCTTACCATGAATTCTAGTGCTCAAATGTTATTTTTATTATAAAATGAAGCTGTGTGTGGAGGCCTACGAAGCATCAGAAAGTTGTGCTTAAAAAAATCTGCTATAATTACTTTAAAAGATCAAATATTTACTTTGTGAGCTATCATAAATAAACTAATGAGGTACATAATGTCTAAGTGCTGTCTGAGATGTCCAGAATGGACAGACACAAGACTTTTAGATCTATATATGTTAGCATTTCATGAAGTAGTATTTACTTACCATGAATAATGTTGATGTTTCCCATTTTCAGGGTTGGGCAAAGATACATCAAAATGTATTTTAAAGTAAAATACTAAATACCTTGATTTTAAGTGTATCAAAATAATAAAAAATAATAAAAAACATTCAGAATACAGTAGCCACACCAAGTATCAAAATAAACTACTGTATTTTTGTATCTAAAAAATAAAATAAAAATCCTTTTACAAGGGAGCAATGAAATTTCTTCGCAATCTTTCCATCAACTGGCTTATTTGATCTATCCCTTCAGTGCAATTGCAGCAAGCACATCACAAGCACTCCATGCCACGCTGCATTGAAGCAGTCATTTCTGCAAAGGATTCCCGACCAAGTATTGAGTGCATAACTGAACATAATTATTTGAAGGTTGACTTTTTTTGTATTAAAAACACTTTTCTTTTATTGGTCGGATGAAATATGCTAATTTTTTGAGATAGGAATTTTGGGTTTTCATGAGCTGTATGCCAAAATCATCAGTATTAAAACAATAAAAGACCTAAAATATTTCAGTTGGTGTGCAATGAATCTAAAATAAATGAAAGTTTAATTTTTACTATTACATTATGGAAAATAATGAACTTTTTCACAATATGCAAATTTTTTGAGAAGGACCTGTATTAGAGACGCGAACCGTTTAAAATTATTCAGTTCGATTTGGTTAACTGGTTCAAAAAGATCCGGTTACATCGAATGATTAGTTCGGGAACCGGATATCACAAACTGCTTTGTTTTGAACTCTCTCACAACAGACACGGAAGAGAAGACAATGCTGAATAAAGTCCTAGTTTTTGCTATTTTTGGACCAAAATGTATTTTTGATGCTTCAACAAATTCTAACTGACCCTCTGATGTTTTTCTTACCTTTCTGGACATGGACAGTAGACCGTACACAAAGCTTCAATGGAGGGACTGAGAGCTCTCGGACTAAATCTAAAATATCTTAAACTGTTCCGAGATAAACTGAGGTCTTACTGGTTTGGAACGACATGAGAGTTATTAATTAATTTTGATTATTGGGTGAACTCACCTTTTAAGACTTTAATTTCATAATCTTAGATTTTTATTATTTTTATTTTTACGTGGCACTCAAATGCTGTCGTAACTTTTAGCGGTGTTTATGATAAATATGCATAACAGTGACTGTAAAATATGTATTTTAGGTATGTAAATTACATTTTCAGTTTTAATGTTTAGGATATGGGCAATGTGCTACTTTGGGTGATATTTAAACCACCGATCCCCACCCCTTCCTCCTGCACTAACTGTCCTCTTTTTGAAAGACGAAAATATGGTCACCCCAGTTCAGGGGTTTGCAAACTTCAACATCAAAAGAGCCATTTTGGTTCCTTTCCTACCAAATAATTTTCACAAACCTATTTGATCCCTAAATGAAGATAAGTCAGCATATAGCTAAAGTTTTATATTCAGTTTTGTTATATGGCAGGGTCGTAGGAATCATTTTAGAAGTGAGCGGGGCGGAAATGTCAAATCTAATAATAATAATTAATTATTATTTATGAATGTTTTGCAGTAATCTTTTTTATATATTTTTCTAATGAAAATTGTATGGTTATGATTGGTTTATTTATATACTACAAACACACACACACACACACACACACACATATATATATATATATATATATATATATATATATATATATATATATATATATATATATATATATAACATTAAGTGATATTACTCTTGTATTTATTTTTACTTTAAATAAATTATACTTCAATTTAACACGTATAAACAATAAACACTCAGGTGACACTTTACAATTTACAATAAGAATTAATTTGTTATCATTAGTTACCTACCCAACATGAACTAACATGACAAATACTTAACATTAACCGTAGTTAACGTCAACATTTACTAATACATTATTAAGATTAAATTTGTGCATGTTGACATTATTCAATGGATCAGAGCTAACATGAACTAACAATGACCAGTTGTTGAGACACCAAAACTTAAGTGTTCTGAACAAAACATTAGTAAATGGCAAAGTTTTAAAATTAAAAACATTTTGTATTTTAATTTATTTAACTATTACCATGGATCATTTTTGAGTGAAACAACGAGTACTTTTTCTTGGTTGTTGCCAATTTTTGAATCGCTCAGGATTTATCGTTGCAGTGGTGTAACGTCTTTCCAAATCTAAATCCAGTTGTTTGGGAGATTTCATTTCTGCACCTTTAAAGTATCTCTTAGTAAAGGTCTAACGTAATGCATCAATGTTAACTACATTAAATGCATGTTGTAGCAATGTACCTGTTGTTTGACAGACCATTTACAGCATTACCTGCAGCGACACCACATTAAGTGTCCGGCTCGGCATTATTAATATTTAGTGTGTAGCATGCAAAAAAGAAATTAATTTAGAAATTGAAATTTTTAAAAATAAATTAATTTAGTCCCCTTCATAATGTCCATACCTGAGGAACTTCTTGGGTTTGATTACCAGCATTCTTCAAAGTATCTTCTTTTGAGTTCAGAAGAAAAACAAAAGTCAAACGTTTGGGAAAATGTAAATGACAGAATTCTGATTAATGATGTAAAAAAAAAAAACAATCGTAAAAAAAACGGTAAAAAGTCTGGCAGCAAAATTGCCAAACACTTACTGTCAAATTACAGTAAAAAACCTTAAGTTATTTTATGGAATAATTCTGTTTTTTAAATACAGATATTTACTGTAAACATTTTCTTTATTTTTATAGTTCCACTGCTGAAGAATGAAAAGAAAATCTCATTAAAAAATGTCTGTAGAATGTCAAATGAATAAATCTGCATATAAACTAGAAATTATTGCAGAAATACCTTAAAATTATACAATTAATTAAATTCTTCTATTTTTACACAGTATTCTTTGGTAAATTCATAACATTATCAATTACATCCACAAGAATTCCCTGTCAAAGTACAGATGTTTTGATGTAAAACACAAAAAAAATTATATGACATTACTTAAAATACCGTATTTTAAAAGCTTTAGGTTTTTATTTTATGGGATTATCAAATCTATTAATATTAAATTCCTGTTCAATTTAGTTTTTGAACTGTAGAAAAACTAAGATTACATTATAATAGTTTGCAAAGCCATATTTTTTTATAGTCATTACTTATAGTCAAACAATATTTGACAGTAATTGTAAGCATTTATCCAATATATCTACATACTTTTCCCATTAATGTATGGGGTTTACTTCGAATGAACATAATTTTTTCAGTTTAAATATGTGCTGAACTTTGCACCCAGCAAAAGAACAAGGTTACTGATTATTTGCTTCATGTCTGTGTAGTAATTGATGATCAACATAACCTTTGACAATTTTCAAAAAGAGGCCACAGGATCGACATATGAACGCACCGGCCATATTGCAGAATGGTAGTTTTCAATGTGATGCATCTAAACTGCATTAGAGGTACATTACATTACTTTGTATGGAGATCCAATATTTAGTCTCATCTAGAGAGCTATGTGTCTTGTCACACCCCTAATTTGAATATAAAAAAGGCTATATTTTGCAAGTGTATTTCAACAAACCTGTTCTAAATCTGCAAGTAAATGTTGCAACCAGTGAAGATGAATCACAATCCACACAACTATTGAGAAAAAAGAAAAATAAGTTGAGAGCAGGGCAACAACTCATACCGTAAAAAGTTTTAAACCTCACACATGGGCAGACATAATTTTCTAAATTGTCTAATAAAATGTTATTGCATTATTTTTTTGTTGATGTCTGCACTATAACTCTTGTCTCCCTGCTCCCAGTACATAAATGTTCATATTTGCCAGCTAAAATACTTATGTAACTTTACACCTTTTCACCTAAAGATTGGTGCAAAGAAAACATTGATTTGCTGTATCTGTTTTAGTCCAAAAGTGCATGGTGCACATGCCCAAGTCTGTGATAAACTCATCAGTGAATGTTTATGATTGTACAACATCCCACTATATGATTGTCATGATTTGTTCAGAGGAATGATTTGGCAAAAGTACAATGCAGCCAGTTCACATCATACATAGGCCCACTCCCCTAACATAGCCTAAATACAGAATGACAATACCAGTCCACAGAGGGCATTTAGAACAGAGACAGCCAGAGAGCCAGACAGCCGGAATGGAGTAAAACACCCTGCACTACCCTGACATGTTAAAAGTCTTTGACTTCACAGTCATTAATGGCCATCTTGCGATCTTCATTCCACTTTCACGGAGTCCATGGGCCCATGAGCCCCAAAGTCTATTACAGATGCTGGCCTGGGGCTCTTTTTCCAGTACCTACTTTGCTGGTGTCTGTAGTGTCTTATCAACTCTGGCTTCTGATGTCAGTTACATGGCATGCAGACAGGGATTAAATTAGCACCTTACACCTATCAAATACAGGGTAAATTTAAAACATCCAAGTCCCCTGCCACTAATGCAGAAATATAGAATTAAGAAATATTATTTATTTTAAGCAAAGATAAACTTTGCTGGCCACATCAGCTTAAGAGTCAACAAGTGCAGATACAAGAGTGATAGATAAAAAATATATACATAAAGTAAAAATAAAAAAACAGCTATGTAGGCTATCTTTCTTGCAGATATGCTGTAAATAAAAAATTGACAAAATAATTACTGTGTGTTATATAAAAATATTGCCTTGAAAAATGGATGAATACAGCAGGAGGTATTGTTGCACAGTGTAACTAAATATTCAGTTATTGTACAGGAAATAATTGTACAGCTTAAGTTTAATATAAAATTCTTAAATCAAGAATAGTCAGTGATTGTTTATATCACATATCCAGTGTTTCTACTGTCAGGCACTGACTCAGTGTTAACAATTCTGAAGTGTTTTGTAACAATTTCTTAAGTGGCAGAGAAAAAATTGAGCCCCATCCTATCACTTGTTATTCCCTCATATAGGTCACACAATCACTATTCAATTCATACATTAATCTAAGTTCTTGTTAAAGAGACTCAAGAAGGATTAATAAGGTTGAAATCTATAAAGTTTACTAAATGACAAAACAGAGAGAACAATTTATAAAAAAAATATAGGAATAGAGAGGGAGGCTTATATCCAAGGGTTCCAATGCAATGCATTTGTACGTAATGATTAGGGATTTTGGATTATTTTCATAGTCGATTAATCTGTTGAATATTTTCTCAATTAATCGGTTAGTTGTTTGGTCTACAAATTTGTCAGAAAAATGTGGATCAGTGTTTCCCCAAATGCCCAGGAATGGTCCTCAAATGGTCCTCTCGTTTTATCCACAACTCAAAGATATTCAGTTGACTGTCACAGAGGAGTCTTTCATATATTTTATCAATGACACAGACTGGAATGACACAGACACAGCTTCATTGCAGAAGGACATCCTTTTGGTCACGTGGTTCACGTAAGATGATTGACAGCTTAACAAACTATTGATATTGCACTGATGTCATAGCTGATGCGAATCAATAAGAGGAGAGTAATCGCTAGCTCTGTTAGCTGTTTTAGTTCTTCAGATCGCATTAATCAGTGTAAAATGAATAGAAATGTTATTCTGTATGACGAAATATTTTACAAACATGTCATAAAATTATCTCTTCAAATGTGCGTACCATTGGACTATAGCCCTGGCGGATCGTGGATTTTGTATGTATAAGAACACAAATAAACCGGAGATGAGATGAATGGCTGCTGTGTGAGTGATGATTTCTATTCAAAATAACGAACGTTATTATTATTATTATTATTATTATTATTATTAATTGCCTGATATCCATTTTTGATATCCAGCCTGTTGCGTGTCGTTCATTTTGAACGAATCTTTAATATGACTCAGGACTACCGAGTTGTCTCAGAGAGTGATTCATTCATTTTGTGTTGACTGCACATGCGGATTATACAACATATGGGTTCTGAATCGACAGGTGAGGTCCGAGTCTTTTATTCTTCCTGTCAGTCCCATAGAGACAGGAAGAGAAAAGATTAGTTCATTTTGCTGAACGAGACTCAAAGATCCGAGTCAGTAAAATCATCCGAACTTCCCACTACTGGCAACACCGCAACACTGACAAGTTGCAGCGCAATATGAAAGACTTCGTCTTTAACAACAAACAACCTATGCAACTAATAATTAACAATATGAAACTAAAACGACATAAGCTTAATTTAAAATGTCATAGCAACTGTAGGCTATTTAGAGGTGGATAAACTCAATTTAGAGCTGGTTAAACGCACTTTGGAGGTGGGTAAACGCTATTTCCGAATTTTGGGAGGTGCGTAAACGGCGTTTACGTGCGTTTAGCCTCTACTACATCCCTGTATATCAGGTATGAAAACATTTCTCAGTCCTTATCAGTCTAACTTTAATGTTTAGGGACACGGGGCACTTAACTGTCATCTTAACGTTACTGCAACCTCATAATATAAATAAGTTATCTCTTTGTGTGTTTTTGTATTGCTTCACTATTAGCGTAGCAATATTATCATCTATTTCATGTGTTAGTACCATCTGACATTGCTGTGTTTTGTTGTTGGTAAGTTAACGTTATGTGTTTAATGCTGTCAGCTAACGTTAGTTTAGACTCAAACGCATGAGAGGTAAAAAAGCGTGGCGTGGGAATGAGTAAAGTGATAAAAACATAATTTATTCTTTAGACGTATGTTTACATAACCTCTTCAAACACTGATAACAATATTGAAAAGATATTTGTTTATTTATTCTTTTTTTTTTTTTAGATCAACTATTGGAATAAAATTTTTATCAGGGGAGAACACCCAAAAGAAAGACCCATGATTCACCAACGTAAGTCAATTTTACCCACGTACTGTTCGAAAACCTACACTAGGATAGTATTAAGTATGATTTTCATACTGTTACTGATAGAAGGTCTGAGTAACTTTCTGTCCTTTTGTCTTTCTTCTGCTGAAGTGGCACACTGAAAGGGGAGATTCATGTCACCTTCATCACTCCTTTCTTTAATCACTTGAAACCATTAAGTGATAGACCCTCAGACGTGTCATAATAGGATGCAGGTAAAATTATTTGATACGGTTAGGGTTATTTGATTTTGGTGTACCAATTGGCTTTTTTTTGTGTGCTTCCCTTCCCAAGTGCAATATAATTTTTACAATAATATTTTTACCAGGTGTATGTGTGCGTCTATATATATATATATATATATATATATATATATACACCCGTTAAAAATATTATTGTAAAAATTATATTGCACTTAAAAAAAAGTCAGTTTATAAAAAACATTATATATATATATAAAACATTACATTAATATTTATGTATAATTTGTATTATTAATAATAATACATGCATTGACACTTTAATTAAGAGTACAATAGTATTATTGTAATATTGTAATATTTATTTGATTTGTAATAATTTAAAAAATAATATTGTAATTGCTATTATTATCAAATCAGCAGGTTATACATATTTTATCATGTTTACATATTTTAGTAAATAAAAAATCAGTATATAAAGAATAAGTAAATACAATCACTACTTGAAAGAGATCTCATAATAATACAGCTTTTCTGTAGTTACAGTATATTTTATTAAATGCTATGATTAGTATTTTATTTTATAATGTCAGAAACTCGTCTGAAGCTCATGTCAGTCTTCTGAGGAATCGATTATATTCATGATACAAACATCAATTCAGATCTGATCTCAAGTTAATTTCTCATTGTGTTTTTATTGTGTATGATCAAAAACAATAGAGAAAAATGAATGACGTAATTTTCACAAACATGATTCATGAAGAACTTTTCAGTTGAAATGACATTTTGATAGAAATAATACAAATGATTGATGTGACACTACAATAAAACCCAAATGTAGATAAACACTTTTTTTTTTTCTCTCTCTCTCTCTCTCTCTCTTACACACACACACACTCTATCTCAAACACACACACTCTCTCACACACAAACACACATACTGATCCTACTGTTTCTATGAAGATTTCTGAAACATTTATTCTGACTGTTACAGTAGGTTGCCAACCAAAACGGCTGTTCTACCACCACGGGTACTGCCGCCATGGTGTCTGTAAAGTGCATTTGCAGCTTTTGACCTCTAAGTGGCGCTTTAACCACAAGTTATCAAACTTTTGAAGTTACCCCTCTTTCACACCGCAAGCGTGAGCAGCGCATATTTTTTCAGGCGTCCATGTTAATAAATGAGTGCATTCACACCGGGACCAGGAGCAGCGCGTGAGCATCAAGCAGGAGCGTCGCGTGAACAGCAGTGCAGCGGGGGTTTTGATGTCCGGTCTGTTTTTGCTGTGCTGCTCACACTCAATTAAAGTGAAAGCACAGTTTGATTGACAAAATAAATGTGATTTAACACAAAACGTGCTCAAAATGCATAGAATATGCATGTCAAGAGTTTTAACAACTTTGCCAATGTCTAATGTTTTAACAATTATGCCAGAAAAGAAATTTAAATATAACAAATATGTATTTACCCATTTAAACTTTTTAATTAATCGTTTTGGGTGAAAGTATGGTGTATTGTTATAAAAACAAATGTTGAAAGAATTACACCCATTGTTTGAAATGGTTATACTATCTGCCAAACACGCTTTGCAGCCGCTGCTGTGATACTGTACTTATACGCTTCCAGTGTCTGCTTATACGCTCAGAGTCTGCTGCTGCAGTGACAATGTAGTTGCACGGACGCGTTGCTCATGCTTGCGAGTGGGGTTATGTGCAATTCTTAGAACGAATTCAAGCAGGATAAATGTCAAGCCTGTGCTTATATTTTCTCTAAGCTACTGCAGTATTATTTATATTATATGAATTATGTGTTATATTATTTAAAATAAATTGTGGTTTACTTTGCATCTGAGCATTAAAAGTGGTAGCCTATTTTAGGGGGGTAGGCTACATGGATTAATATGCAAAATGTCAATATTCTCACATATTAGGCATATTTTTTAATTTGTATTTTAAAATTCCTTAAAACAACATGCATTTTTGTTATTCGTTACCTGTCCTTTATTTTGACAGATAACTTGTTGGGAAAAATATATTTGTCTTTACACTGATAAGGAAATGATTGCATGTTTTATTAATTATTTCCTTTATTTTTGTAGAACGTGAGGCACTGTATAATTTTGTTCCCATCATTTAGGCCTATTTAGCCAAAAACAAGAAACAAATAAATTAAACTTTCACGATTTAGCTAAACCTTTGAAATTCTGAAAAATCTTTGAAACATTTGAAAAGAATGGACTGATTAATAAAACGTCCTCACGATGAAACTCAAGTTCTCTCATTATAATCAACAAAATGCACACGATGAAAAAATAGCTTAATTAATTGACAACTTGATTTTAAAGGGAGCCTTTTTTACTTGCTTTCAGGGCTGGGCGATCTGGCCTAAAAAAAAATGCCCTTCTTAAAACCAATAATCAAAAGACAAAGACATTTTTCAAAAACAAGTTTTAGTATAGTTCTTAAAAATTCATTTACCAGTCAAATTTATAACTGAGACAAGATGATAATATATATATATATATATATATATATATATATTATTTTTTTTGTTAATACTAGCCAATCATGCATCGAATCATCCACTCAGCATTAAGAGCTGTTCAGATTAAAATTGCCAGTTCCGCAGTGAGTCAGTGTCATGGACGGAGGACAAGTGTATATATATTTTCTAGTCTATATTTCCATCTCATTATGCCGCTGGTTTAGTTTAAATTTTTTTTTATCTTATATAACTTATTTGTAAATAGAGCAGACACTGTCTGTGTCTACAGCAGACGCGAGAGTTGTCTGCGCGCTCCGCTGCGCTAAAAGTGTGTCTAAACTTTATCATCTGAAAGATAAACAGAACGAGCATCAGTTCACTGATGGGGATCGTGTCCAGTGTATCCATCACTGTGTTTTTGTGTTTCATGCTTGCACTCACAGCAGCCTAACTCTTTATATTCATTATTTACTCGCAGCTCATATTATTATTTTAACAAGACCAAAATAACAACTGTAACACTTTTCTTTCATGGGAAGAAGGGAGCGGGAACCGGCAGACAATCAAAAAGCTTTAATAATAAAATAAAGACAAAACAGCGCGGCAGCCCCTCATGGACGACTACTGCGCACAAACAAAATCAAAACACAACTAAAATCAAGGCCCTGTCCTTCACTGTCGTCACTCCCATTTTATATCCTTCCAATCTCCTCCATGGGACGAGAGACCGGTGAGAGTCGCAGTTGTCGCTAATTTGCAATCACTTCATTGGCCTCGCTCCGTTCCCATGGCTCTCAGCCCCGCCCCACTCGTCACATACCCCTATCGCCCCTCGCAGGCCGGGGGCACCCAGGAGACTGCGCTCTACCCCCCCCTCCCTCCGGGGCGGAACCGCTCATTGTGGAACCTGGGGGTAGGACAGACGAGGAAAGAGAAAAGGAGATGGAAGGATTAGGAGCGACAGAGACGAGAGAGGGGAGAGAGGAGAAAGTGGACAGCCCACGGTGGATGGCATGACAATCATCCATTCTTGGGCAGCCGGCAGGAGTTCCCCGTTCCCTGCTCCTCCGCATCATGGCGGACGGCAGCAGGCTCCGGCCTCCAGGCGAAATGACGGTGACTCCTCCGCTCCCTCACGGATGGCAGCTGCCCCTCCAAATCCCAGGCGGCTGGCAGTCAGCTCAAACATAAAAACAAAAATAAAAATATTAAAAATATATTTTTTAAATGTATTTTTTTAATTGTTGATGTAGGATATGAGTTGAAAACACAGTGTAGCTAAGGCCACAAGTCTTCCAAAACTTCATTAAAAATTTCATAATCGAATCTGTAAAACTGAGAATTTTATTAAATATTTTCTAAGGCCATGTCATGTGTGTTTTTAGAGAAGGCTAATCAGATTGATTTATGGCTCTTGTCATCCCTGTAAGATCTCGCATGTAAACTCTCCTGTGTATTTTGTATGTGTGTTTGTTTGCAAAACTCCCCGATTCATGATTCTATTGTTCTCACCAAACGAGTCTTTCACACCTCCGCCAGGTATGACACATTATCCGCATTATTCTTTTATCATTAATATTTTGTTTTTATTCCACCTTTATTAGCCTTTATTGTGGTTTTTCAGGCTTTACAAAGACACAAAGCAGCGATCTCACTTCAGTCTGTTTGCATTTAGCCCTTATTTATCAAAAGTCTTACTATAAAAATACAACAAAACATTTTCTTACGACCTTACGCGAATTATTGAGACAAAAATGCATTATGAAGAAGAAATGCACCTGCTATTAGTAGCATTGGAGCTAATGTTAGCATCAAGCTACATCAGACAATTTATGAAATTATTAGTACACTTTTACTCAAAACTCACTTTAAACCCCGATCGAGTGTTTATAATAACTTCCTTTAGCGATCAGGGGTAGAATTTGGTCGTTTACTGTTGTAAAAATATGTTATTTGTAGCCTTTTTCATCGCTGCACAAGTTAGCATTTCCGATGTACATTTTCAATTTTTTTATAAAAACGCCCCAGATCTCAAGAAAATCTCATACCAAGCTTTACTATCATAATCGCGGGTTTATTATTTGGATATTTAGTGTGTACAGAGGTGTTTCAGTGTTGTTTTGGCCAGATAACTACCAGGAAGTGTGCAGGAAGCATGTGACACGATGTGGCGGTGTCCGGTTATGACACTCTAAGATCATTTAGCCCTGACTCTGGAGGGTCAGTGGTGACTAGCCCTGACTCTGGAGGGTCAGTTGTGCATAGGCCTGACTCTGGAGGGTCAGCGGTGACTAGACCTGACTCAGGAAGGTCAGCAGTGACTAGCCTTGACTCTGGAGAGTTCACTGGAACCTGACTCGACTCTGGTGAGTCCACCGGAACCTGACTCGACTCCGGAGAGTTCACTGGAACCTGACTCGACTCCGGAGAGTTCACTGGAACCTGACTCGACTCCGGAGAGTTCACTGGAACCTGACTCGACTCCGGAGGGTCAACTGGAACCTGACTCGACTCCGGAGAGTTCACTGGAACCTGACTCGACTCCGGAGGGTCAACTGGAACCTGACTCGACTCCGGAGAGTTCACTGGAACCTGACTCGACCCCGGAGAGTTCACTGGAACCTGACTCGACTCTGGAGGGTCAACTGGAACCTGACTCGACTCTGGAGAGTTCACTGGAACCTGACTCGACTCCAGAGGGTCAGCTGTTGGCTGGTAGCCATCCTGGTCAGTGGTGCTGGGCTGACGACCACCCCAACGGAAGAGACCGGAGTGGCTGGGGCACCCCACGGAAGTCGATGCTGCAGGTAGCGCACAAATTCCCAGAATCCCAGTGTCTCTAACTGCGCCATCTCCTCCTGAGACACTGGATCATCCAGCCCGCCATTGAAATAGTCCTTAAGGGCCACATCGTTATAGACCATGGCCTCGGCCAGGGACCAGAACACCTGAGCCAGGGCACCCACTTCATTGCCCTCTTGGCGGAGGGTGGTCAACCGAAGATACTTGGTTCGCCGCTCCGCCATCTTGGCTGGGGAATGGAAAAATGACATACCGCTGGTTCCTAGTGTGACGGAGTCTTTCTGTCACGTTCGGTGATACAGGAAACAAAGAGAGATCCAAGTGCAGGTGTGAGATTTTATTAAAAGGCAAATCCAAAGGGGTAAACAGTCCAGGCAGGGTCAAAACCAGAGTATTCAAATAAACAAGAAAACAGACAAGAACACACTACAAAAGCAAGACTACGGATTAGCATTAACATAAGACAAGGACTCCGTAACACAGACTCAGACAGACCGGGTATAAATACACAGAAGGTGATGAGGGAACTGGAGACAGGGGGGGAACAATCACCCTTACGAAAAATAACCATGGTTTTATTATAGTAAAACTGTAGTAACCCATGGTTTTTTGGCGTATTGACTGCCATTTGTAAAACCACAGATTTACAACAAATACCATGGTTAAACTATGGTTAATATAGCAAAACCATGGTTAATTTGTGGTTACCATGGTTTAACTACAGTAACCATGGTTTTTTGGTTTTATTTGTAGTAAAACCATGGTTAATTTTCGGAAGGGCAATTAACTCAAACAAGGAGGAAGGTGACCAAATAAGGGAACAGGAAGTTGATAAGGTGACAGACACCGTGGGAAGGAGGACACCTAGTGGAACCCCAGGGAACACCACCCAGACAATGTGATAGTCTGTCCCCGGCAACTCACTCCAGCCCACCGCCTCGAACATCCCCGGCGCCCGACTGCTACGGCTGCTCGATGGCACTGCAGGTTTCATAGACCTTCAGTTGTTGGATCATCCCTTACCCAACCCCAATACTATTAAACTGACTTTAAAATCTCAAGGAGTTTATAAGTTATAAAGGGTAAAATGTTACAGTGCATGTGAAATATCTTAAATGAACTTGTGTTAACAATACAATTAGAACAAACAATATAATTTTTTTTATGAACAATCCTGTATAAAATGGGACAGTAACCTTAATATCAAACATTTTTAAATCGTCAACATCTGAGCAACCGGAAGGTGGATCTGCGCCAGAGCACGTGAAGTCATTTTCAGATGCAAAAAAAAAAATAAAATAAAAAAAATGGATAGCCTGGATAGGCCCAGACTCTGTTCCTAAGTATATAACAATTAAAATTACTGTTAACCCAAAGTAAATTTTTTTTTTAATTTGCTAATTTTTTTTAAACACGTGTAAATAAGTTTAAATAAGTTTTAAATAAATTTTTGAGACTAAAAAAATATAGCCTATAAGTCATGTATAAGTTGAGTTTTATGGGATTAATCACCTATTTTTGCTAAAACAAAAACAAAAAACAAATTGGCTAAAAAATAAATTATGTTTGTGAGAGGAAAAATATATATAAGTCATGCATCAGTTGCATTTTTATTACATTTAGAAATAATAATGGCTGGCCTAATAATGCTATAGACTAATGTACCAACAGGATATTTTTAGTTCCCTTCACTTCACAACAAATCCTTTAAATTAAAAAAAATTATCAGAACAAAACAAGAATTAAAAATATATAATTCTAATGGATAAATATAATGGCAGTATATAATAATATAGGCTTAGCTATAATCAGACAAAAATAATAATTTAAAGCTAAGCATAAGTTAAGGTTGGGTTCTCTCATTCTCTCACTCGGGAGAAATCCGTTTCCATATTCGTGATATTGCCCATTTGAAGCTTAACTATTATTCATGAGGTAAAACAAGCTTTGTAGTTCACTCGTTTTTCAGTATCGATGGAAAAAAATCAAAATTAGCAATATGCCAAAGTGGACCGCTGCTCATGCCGAATGGCTCGGTTAATGACTGCTGTTTCTAATGAATATGTGCATAGGCACCAGTGCGATAAGCCAACTGAAACAGAAAATACTCCACTTTTGTTCACACAGTAAAGGCATAATTCAAAAATGCTGGACCGTTCTCTTTTCTCTCTGCATATGGAACCTGATTTTGTTTTATTCCAAAAATGAACTGAAATGAAAACACATGATTTTATCTGACTTGCAGATAACGCAGCGGCCCCATGGTGGTAATACCAATTTTGGATGTCGACCTACTGTATTTCGGTGACAGCAGTTCAGCTGCAGTATTAATTTCATGAAGAGATATTAAGACATATAACATCTTACTGTTACTGATTTATCATGCAGCTCAAAGAATTATGGGTAGAAACTCTCATCAGTTTCATCTGATTCATCAACACAGTTTCACTGATGATCCAGGATAAACCGTAAACCCAGGATAGAGTGGCTGAGTGAATGTGGTCTGGACTGTGTGGATGAGGCTCATTGTGTGAGAGACGCTGTAGAAGGACAGAGTTCCTGCTCTGTGATCTACATACACTCCTGTTCTTCTGCTGGAGGCGTTCACATGGAGAACAGTGTATTTGTTATTGTGTTTGAATGAGTAACTGGATCGAGAGCAGAACAAACTCCAGGACTGATCATTAAATCCAAACACAGATTTATCACCCTGTCTCTTCCTGATGATGCTCTTATATGACACTGATATCTCCACATGTCCACTCCAGTCAATCTCCCAGTAACAGCGTCCACACACACTCTCTCTACACAACACCTGAGGATAATAATCAAATCTGTCTGGATGATCAGGATATGACTGATTTTTTTTCACACCTGTCGCCTTTCTGTTTTCCTCAGACAGAATGAGTTCAGTGTTTGCTGTGTTTGGATCCAGTGTGAGAAAACAGACCCCTGAACACAAGAAAAGAGATATTAATAACAACAACAATCCCTACAGCTGTGTGTGTGTGTGTGTGTGTGTGAGAGAGAGAGTGTGTGTAAGTATGTGTAAGTGTGTGTAGACATACATTTCTTTAGTCCTGCTGTAATCCTTGTTTCTCCTGCATGATCCACACTTGAAAACACACACAGAGTCACATTCAGTCAGTAAACAAACATGTTTGAGCAGTTCAGTTATGCTTTTACTAGAAGACTAAAAGAAGTCCTAAATATATTGCTGAATCCTCTAAAAACTCTTCGACTTATATTAATATACCCAGAGACACTTAAGTTTAAACAATAAAACCTAAAGCATCTTTCTGCTTGACATACTTGAATTTTTCCAGTTTTTCAGAGAGCAGTTTGACTCCTGAATCTCCAGGGTGATTATAGCTTAGATCCAGCTCTCTCAAGGGTGAGGGCTGTGCAGTTAGAGCTGAAGACATATAACAGCATCCCTCCTCTGTCACCATACAGCCAGACAGCCTACAAAAACATGCAGCAACAGTCCACCTCAAATTAGTTTGTTTGATTTGTATATCACATTATGTGTTGTATCCTTTTTGTATAAAACTTAAATAAAAAATATTGAGCATGGTCTGGCATGCTGGACATTAGCTCCTGGGCCAAATCCTGATTAACCCTCTGAGGTCTAAGGGGGTTTTGTGGGCCTGGATAAGTTTTATCATGTTTTGTCATTTGTGCTTTATTCAGTTGCTAATAAACATCTAAATTGCTAAAGTCTAAAGTCATTGTAATCATCACAAACTGGGCTATAATATGTGAGTAGCATGTATCTACATGTTTTGTGTTTTTGAGAAAATGATCTTTATGCATGGTTAATGAAAAACAAAAAAACAAAAAATCACTTAAATAAGGCCATAAAACCCAAACATGTTACTGTTTTCATGTCTTTTATTTTGTAGTATTTGTTTGTGTCATGCTTCCCTTGCCCTCTTGTTCCCTGTGTCATGTTCCGATTGGTTGTCTAAGTCACATGTCTTGTTTCCCATTGGTTTGTTCTTGTCATGTGACCCTTATTGTTTGTATAAGTAGTCATGTTCTTGCCGTCGTGCTTTGTCATGTATTGACATATGTACCTGTTGTTGGTAAGTCCTGTTCTGTTTCATGCCAAGTCAAGTTTGTGCATGCCACACCACGTCAAGTCAAGTCAAGTCTTTGTTTAGTATTGAAATTATTGTTTTGGATGTTTGGATAATTACTTCTGTAAATAAACTGCACTTGGGCTCTTCTACACTCGCCTTCAGTGGACTATCCATTACAGAATACACGAATACATGAAAAATGAACCCACCAGTGTCACAGCTCCTCTATCTTCGTCAAGGTAACCGATCCATTGAGGATTATGTCCAGGATTTTTGTGGACTGTCTAACCAAGTGGATTTTAATGATGTGGCCCATAAGGATTTTTTTTTTAAAAGAACCCACTCGTTCTCAGTTGCCTGGGGGAAAGATTCATTGGTCACTGGAACAGTGTATAGACTTTGCCTTGTGCATGAGTGGATCTACTTTTACTGTGGGTGTTGTGGAGGAAAAACGCAACACTTCCTCAAAGTTGTCTCCCATTATGCCTGCCAAGCCAAGGTCAACTCCAGGCCATACCACAGCCTTCTCACGTCATGTCTGCCAAACCACAGCCTTCTCACGTCATGTCTGCCAAGCCAAAGCCTGCTCACATCATCCCCAGTTCTGCTTTCAACATTGCTACCAATCAAGAGCTCCATCACAAAATGGCTGCCACTCAAGAATCTCTTCAAAAATGGCTGCCCTTCTAGAGTGTTGTCACGGCTCCGCTGAACTTCCAGAGCCTCGCCACGTCACAGCTGAACTTCCAGAGCCTCGTAATGCCTCATCTGAACTTCCAGAACCTCGCCACCTCTCAGCTTATCATCCAGGGCTTCGTCACAACATGGCTGCCACTCCAGGGCCTCGTCATGACATGGTCGCCACTCAAAGGTCTTGTAACGACATGGCCGCCACTTCTGAGTCTCTGGCCGAGACGGCCACCACGTCTGAGTCCCCGGCCGCCATGTCTCCAGTGATCTCTCCTGTCCACGTGTCTGCTCCTGAGGCCGCTCCTAACCGTGAACTCACTCCAATGCCCCCTGTGGCAGTGGTGTCCACTGCAGAATCTCCCAAGAAGGTGGCTTCCGTAGCTTCCTCACAAGTTGGTGGCACCCACATTTGAACTCTCTGTCTGCCCTGTCAAGGCCAATGAGGCCATCCTTGAACTCTCTGCCTGTCCTGTCACAGCCATGGAGACCATCCACGATCTCTCTGCCTGTCCTGCCATGGCCAAGGTGGCCGTCCACTAACTCTCTGCCTGTCCTGTCATGTTCAACAAGGCCGTCCACTAACTCTCTCCCTGTCCTGCCATGCCCAAGGAGGCTGTCCGTGAACTTGTCCTGCCATGGCCACAGAGGCCACTCATGAACTCACTGCCTGTCTTGTCACGACCAAGTGGTCTGTCCATGGTTCTGCTCCTCCATGGCTCTCCATTCGGCCTGCTCCGGTATGTTTCCCCACTCGGCCTGCTAAGGCATGGCCCCCCGCTAGACCTGCTCTGCCATGGCCCCCCACTCTGCCAGCTCCGCCATGACTCTGTAAGGCACTGTCACAGTTTCACAGCTCAGGTTCCCCTCTGCTTCATGGTCTGTCTCTGCTCCAATGCCCAGGTCCCCCTCTGTTTGATATTCTGCCATTGCTCCACCCTCCAGGTCATATTCATTTTCACTACCGTGGCCCTCCATCCCTCCCCCGTTCCGCCTCCACTCCACCTCCCACCATTGAGAAACCTCTGTACCCATAAAATATCTAAATAATAAACACATGATTACGTTGGCAAATTGTGATTTTCTTGAGATTTGGGCATTTTTATAACAATATTCAAAATGTACATGTTGCTTTTCTTAATAATGCATTTTGTCATAATTTGCATATGGTCTTAAGAAAATGTTTTGTTGTATCTTTATCGAAAACTTTTGATAATAGTTGGGTAAATGTATACTGGGATTGACACAATGTGGCTTGGTAAACCTTGAAATACCAGAACAAATGCTAATAATATCTGACTGAAAACGAAAGAATAATGATAAAATATTAATGAGGATTATGTCTCATACCTGACCGATGTGTGAAAGCCTTGTTTCATAAGAACAATAGAATGATGAATGGGTCATGAATCAATTAAGAGACGTGACATACAGCCAAGTATGGTGACCCAAACTTGTGTTCGGGGTATGCATTTAACCCTTCAAAAGATCACACACACAGCCGTGAAAACACACCCGGAGCAGTAGGCACCCATTTATGCTGTGGCACCCTGGGAGCAGTTGGGGGTTCAGTGCCTTGCTCAAGGAGGAAACCGACAGTTTGCAGTGGGCACACCACTCGTCACTAATGACAGAGGACCCAGGACTTACATGACAGGCGATCAATGGGACAAGATGTCCGAGTCCTTTTTCCACAAGCTCTAGAATAGGCTTCCCACTTACATTTCCTTAATTCCTGACACTAAACATCCTAAATTCCTTCTTCTTTCTCTTCCATCCTCCATTCATTTTTCCTCTCCCATACTGCCAGAAGATATATTTATCCAAGAAGTCTATATTTATCCATATTAATATACAAATCAGATTAGATCTTCTGTATAAACAAATCTTATGCATGATACATCTATAAAGTATTATACACAAGTAATGCATTTTTTACATTAAGACTTTATGATCCACACAGTGAAGCCTCAGTAATATAAATGGCCTATGTATTTATATTGACTTACAGTATTTACAGTATTTGCCATTGATATGAACACAAAAGGTGTAACATTTTGGTAAATTTTAGTCTAGCAAAACATTAAATATATACATCACTATATTTACTATTATCCTGGCATTATTTTATAAAAGCATTTCACACTGGGTTCTTAATATCAGCTGACAGTCAGTTGTTACATTTGATTTGAGCAAATCCTTTTTTTCTTTTTTAAATAAATGAAAAAGTAGAAATTATGTTAGCTATTCTTCGCCTTCTGTTCTATGATGTTTGCCCTGCTATCACGAAAGTGAAAGTGAAAGTGACATGACATTTGGCCAAGTATTGTGACCCATACTCGGAATTCATGCTCTGCTTTTAACCCATCCAAAGTGCACACACACAGAGCAGTGAACACACACACACACACACACTGTGAACACGCACCCAGAGCAGTGGGCAGCCATTTATGCTGCGGCACCGGGGGAGCAGTTAGGGGTTCGTTGCCTTGCTCAAGGGCACCTAAGTCGTGGTATTGAGGGTGGGAGAGAGCGCTGTACATGCACTCCCCCCACATACAATTCCTGCCAGCCCAAGACTCAAACTCACAACCTTTCGATTGCGAGTCCGACTCTCTAACCTTTAGGCCACCATTAGGCCACGACTTCCCCATCATATACTCCCTCGTTCGAGTAAAATGTGACGGCATAACCAAAACTCTATTAAAATCAGCAAAGCCGATTGGAAAGTATGCCATAGTTTAAGATTTTTAATTACATATAGTTATAAACTGAAAATGAATCTACTGATTTAATAGCACATACATTTAATACCTACCAGCCGTTGTCCTAGTGGGATTATTACCTGTAAATGAACCACATCCAATCACACAGTGATCATTTTGAACAGTAAAATATTGGGTAACACTTTATTTCGATATTCCACTTTAGACATTATACTAACATTAAGTAACTTTGTAACTACATGTCAGCTAGCAGTATAGACTGACTGCTTAATATCTTATACTAACTCTAAACCTACCCCTAACCACAGTCTACTCAGAGTTAGTAGACATATAGTTGAAATTTAATGAGAATTAGTTGACATGTAACAAAGTTACTTATAGTTAATAGAATGTCTTAAGTGCATTATCAAAATAAAGAACTAAATAAAATAAAATAAAATAAAATAAAACTAAATATTGATATGTGTCTGGTTGATTAAATGCATTTGAGAATTTTCTTACCAAACATACTGATCCATTTCATTTGTCTGCTTCTTTAGACATTAGACCCTCTTGAATCTTTCTTGTTAAAAGTGTTCTCCTCTGAAGCCACCGAATTAACTTTAATGTTTCTCCATAAATAAGATTCATAAATTCATTGGATCTCCACATTATTTAACTTGAAACTATGATCCTGCTCTCTCAATTTAAACCAAGGAAACATACAATCCTGCCATCATAGGCGTGTGTACATCACAAAAGCTATCAGTGTACCTATAGAAGTGTAGCACAGTGCCAAAAATGTGCAGACAGTGACTAATTTGTGTAGTTGAGAATGCTAAAAAAGTGATGGTGTTTTATAAAAATCAAGGAGCTTGCACATTTGCTCTAAATGTGGTGGCGATACAGAGGAAACAATTTGACGCAATGCCTGTCACTGATACAGGTAAGCAGATATTTAATTAGGTGTCTTGTGATTTGTATTCAAAATTGTTGGTCAAGGCGTTTAATATAATTGAGTTTTTAGAATTTTCGCTACAGTGGACCGATCCTTTACAACCATTTCATAGCAATTCAGGCCAGGGTGAGATGTTACATAAGCTAAAATTATGATTACTTTTGATTGGTACCTAAAACTTCAGATAACCATCCTGCTGAAATGAAATTTAGCTTTTACTAATTATAACAATATGACTGGTGAAAGTTATGTAATGATAAATCTACAGCTTAATCTAGAATACCCACCATTATTGTCTTTTGAAATAAGACACTTTCTTAAAATTCTGCACATTATTTCTTGTTGATTAGGAATGATGACATTTGGGTTTGTAAGTTAACAGAAAATATTTTTCCCTATGTGACTTAATATGTTATTACATCATCAAAGAAATGATACAGTACAACTAAAAACATATTATATACATACATAGTGTGAAGAGCGTCCTGAGAACAGATCAGCTTTGCCCTGGAAATGGATACCATGCACCTGCAAAGTGTCATCACGGGCTGATCGGCCACACCCGAGACTCGTTTGCCGGCGGGCAGATAAGCCATGCGCGGCCTGACAACGGGGAGTCTGATGTCTCCAATGCGGCTGAGAATTAACCTGTGTTTACTCCTTTCTCTGCAGAAACCAGCTTGTGACCGATCAACCCTACAACGAGACTGCACAGAAGAGCATCCAGCAATATACCCTCCGGGGTATTTATTTTGAGCTTTGAGCTCCTTGTCGTGAGTTCCTTACATCCCCGTGACAGATGGTGGAGAATGCAAGCGCTCCTCCCCACGAAAGGATGGATGAACTGCTGCAACGTCTGCATCAAATTGTGAAACATCTGGCCTCTCGCCAGGGTGAGATGGAACAGGAACTCGCTGGCCCCCACCTGACCTGCCTCCAGCGCGTTCCGGTAGTAGATCCCCGGATACAAGCCGCCCAGCTCTTGCCCAAAATGTCAGCTCACGATGACGTTGAGGTTTATCTGCAAATGTTTGAGAAAACAGCAACCCTGGAGGGATGGGAACGAGATGACTGGGAACGAGATAACTGGGCATTGCCTTGGCCCCCCTGCTCATGGGAGAGGCGCAGTGGACCTTTTTCAGCCTGCCCGCGGCTCTGGCAGACCGCCACGATGACGTGAAGCAGGAAATCCTGGACCGAGTAGGACTGCCCCCGGTGTGTGGGGCACAACAGTTCCACGAGTGTATCTTTTAACCCCATGTACCGGCTCACGCCCAGGCCGCAGAACTGACTAGATTGGCGCAACACTGGCTAATGAACAGAAACCCCACGGCTGCACAAGTAATGGAATGAGTGGTGATTGACTGCCTCCTGCATGCCTTGCCCCGTGTCCATTGTCAGGCGGTCGCCATGAGGAACCGGGGACAACGCTGGAACTGGTGGAAGCAGTCGAGCTGGCCAAGGCGGCCTGGAGCCGGGAAGTGGGAGAACGAGCGCCGCAGTTTCCCCGGAGGGCGGTCCAGGGACAAAGCGCGCCAGAGGGCATCCTGCAACCCCAGGGGCAGGCCGACGGGCCCGGTCCACTGGATGAACCGATGCCCACAGAACACACTTCAATTCCTGTGCAGACATGGCTGGCAGGCTATATTCTACATCATAACCTACCAGTAGGAGCGCCAGAGGCCATGGTAAAAGTCAACGACCGTCCCTTCAAAGCCCTGTTAGACTCTGGAAGCTTACTCCAAACTTGTGTGCACAGGGACACATGAAAGGTCCCCGATCGCCGCGTCACTATTTTTGCTGCCCCTGGGTCCTGGCAAGTCCATAAGTTCCTAGATGTCGGAATAATGATTGGCCGGGCTTTGAGACCCTGTTGGCCGCCGCCACCCAGCCTGTCAGCCCTGGAGGGCCCCCCCGTTCTCCTGCCGATGGACAGCGGGAGAGATGTTGAGTCCCCCACCCAAACTAATAATATGTTTTATGATGTCTACCAGGTCATGGGAGGGGGCTTGTTTGGCCAAGCTCAGCGGGAAAATGATAGACTGAAACACTGCTGGTCCCAAGTGTGCACGCTGAAAGGCAAAGACGTCCGACCAAAACCCCATCCTCTCCCGCACTTCATTTTGGAGAACTGCTGCCCCGGTCTAAAACGGAGGTGGTCCTGCAACTGGCTATCCTGGAGCTGCGTTACTACCTACTAGGAAGAAAGTTCACCCTGTTCACCGATCATGCTCACCTGTTAGAAGATGATTAATAATTCACTTGACTTGACACATGACTTCATCAGTGGACCAGATAAATGTGAGTTATTGTTTCATTGTTTTATTTATTTTTGTCTTTATTTAATGTCATTTAATGCATTGTTCATAGAATAGATCTTTTCTAGATACTTGATTAACTGGAAATCTTCTGATTGCTAGTGATTGCAGTCTTGTGATAAGAGATACACATATGAACCCTTTTTACTGACTTCAGGAAAAGGGGAATAACCAATGACATTTGAAATAACAACTAAAACAGCAAGCCCCGCCCCACGACTGACGAAAATAAAAGTGTTCGCGCGAGCAAAGGTGAGAAGATCGAGCGCGAGGATGTGGGGAATGACCATTCGCACGCGAGGGCTTTTAATGCGCGCAGAGGACATGTCACGCGCTGCCGTTTCCTCATGTCCGATTTAGTTTTCCTCTCGCGGAAGTGATTTACTGCGCGTGCAAGCATCAGTAGTATGCTCGGTTATTATTGGCATTGATTTGCCGTCATACATCTGACCATGAGCATTAAAGCTGGCGTACGCAAACTTTTTGTGCATACGTAAGGTTGATACATGAGGCTCCAGATCTTTTCCCATCCCTTCTCCCATCCAGTCTAAAACCATGATCGTGTCGACTGTCACTTTATGTTCGAAAATCTATTGCAGAAATCAACCACTACAAGTTTCAAAAACGAAAATAGAAATTGATTTTAATGACCTTCTCTCGGAGCGTGTCCAGTCAGTTTTTTTTGTTTTTTTTTTACACACGTCACACAGCAGCTGCAGCTTCGGACACATATGCATAACAGCAAATAATACTTCTGCACAGTGTTTCTCTTTTTACAACAGAAATGTGAATTCTGCCGGTATTCATACAGTCTCATGTATACAGATTTGGGCTAGAATCGCCTACGTATGCGATTATTATTTTTTTTTGTTGTTGTTCACATTTCTAATCGTAAACACAGCCATGTTGAAGCCTATAGTAAATGTTTTGCATTATGGCAGTCCACTCTGCTTATTGTTTTTCGAGAATGTTGCACTCCTGTTTGTCATTGTGCATGTAACATCACACCAATAAATCATCAGAAAAATTGGTCTTTACCAATATATTGAATTTTTACATTCGTCCTGCCTGTTGTCCGTGGATTTACCTATATTTTGTGTTATTTGCTGTATAAAATGCATCTGGACATGCAAAATTGATTTTACAATCGATTCAATGAACACTAGGGGTGCTCCGATCACGATCGGCTGATCGTTATGCGCATTTCGTCAGTAAAGCCGGTTCTCTAATCAGCGGTTAATTCCATCAGGTGCGTGATTTCAAATAGAGCAGCTGTTACTACACAGAGCCGTTGTTAATAGAGAAGATGTGCAAATCCACTTCATTTTCAGCGTTTTTTGGCGCATCTTCTCAGTTAACAACGGCTCTGTGTAGTAACAGCTGCTCTATGTGAAATCACGCACCTGATGGAATTAACAGCTGATTAGAGAACCGGCTTTACTGACGAGATGCGCATTAACGATCGGCCGATCGTGATCGGAGCACCTCTAATGAACACTTGTCGCTCAAATCAAACAGGATTTTTTTTTCACAAAAGTGTCATCCCAAGAAAGCAAAGTAATAGTTCTCTCATTTGTAGGTTGCATGATACCTAGTGGTGGATGCAAGTAAAACAGTATAACAGTACCTAATTTTTTTTCTTCTCACCTGAAATTCATACAATAAACATGTTTTTGGCTAAGATTTCAATTTGTTTGTGGTCTATATAGCCTGCATCAAAATGAGGTTTGCAATGATGAGCCCGAAGGCATGGGTTGAAGACCCAGCCAGTGATGTCACAATATGCTAATTTGTTTAAATTCATACCTACATAATCACCATCACAAAAAAATTTACTTTGTTTTTACATTGAAACTTGAAAAAATATATAGACCTACTTACAGACCCTTTTTTTTTTTTTAGATTTTTACCTTTACTGCAAACCAAAATATTTTTGAGGATGGCCTTATGTTGTATTTTCAAATCCCAAGTGATCCAAACTCATAGCACTTGTGTAAGATGGAGTTCAAGTGAAGCAGCATTTGCTGTGAACTGAGATGCGCTTAGACACAGAGGGCATCCTGTTCTAGCTTGTGCTCTTCTAAACAAAGTCTGAAACTTTGTATTACAAGCACTTTGTGTTTACTTACCTCTTTATGATGAATCGCTTGTTATATTCCTCATTTGTAAGCGTTTTGTAAATGGATAAATGTAAATAAAAATGTAAAACACCAGATTGTGAACTGCTAGTTTTATCATTTTAGAATCACACTAAGCCATACTGCATTCTCACAAACTGGTGACCAAAACAATTTCATAGATCAGTTTTTACGTGCACATGGTGCCTGGTGATTGATCATTCTAGACCCTGGCTTAGATGCCATGGTTGTTCAGCACACAGCCACTAGATGGTGCTGCTAGCTTGTGTAGGGCTGTGCAGAGGAATTCATTCATGGAATAGATGTATTTGAAAATGCTAAATTTTTAATCGCAATATTTCAACATTTTTATTGTCAGATGTTCACAGTCCACCTGGGTCATTTTTCTCAGGTTGAAAAATCTGTATAATAGGCATGTGTATAAATATGGAGTAATTTTTTTTATCTCATGTTCTGGCATTCCATTGAGAGCATATGGCAACCTTTGTGACAGTCATTCCTTTATGATTGCATTTTGTAAATTATTTTATGATAAACCATTTACCTCAGAATCTCCAGCTGACAGTTTGGGGTCTTCAGTCCATCAGAAAGAAGCTTCACTCCAGAATCCAGCAGGTCATTGTTACTCAGGTCCAGCTCTCTTAGAAAGGAGTTTGATGATTGTAAAGCTGATGACAAACTCTCACAAGACTGAGCAGTGAGATTACAGCTCTGTAGCCTTTGTAAATAACAAAACAAACAGTAATATATGCACGGTTACATCATGAGCTTTACAAATTGATAAACACACCACATATTTTGAACATTTATTTGATTAAAAACCATTTACCTCAGAATCTCCAGCTGACAGTTTGGACTCTTCAGTCCATCAGAAAGAAGCTTCACTCCAGAATCCTGCAGATCATTGTCACTCAGGTCCAGTTCTCTCAGAAAGGAGTTTGACGACCGTAGAGTTGAAGACAAACTCTCACAAGACTGAGCAGTGAGATCACAGCACTGTAGACTGTGTAGAGAACAAAAATAATAATAAAAAACAATGAGCTTCTTTGGTATGGTTTATATTTTGGAGCACAGATAACTTGCAAAAACCACTGACTAGTGATGCAGTTAATGCAAAGCTATAACCATATATTATATATGATATATTTAGTGATTACTGAATTTAAAAGAAAGTGTATGCCTATAAAATAAAAGGCTTCTTTTAATTAATATTTTCATTATGTTTTAATAATTAAACTCTTCGTAAAACATCAAACCTAGGCTTTTAATAGCCGGGTGCACCTTAGAATGGCAATAAAAGGCAACTCTAAAATGGGGGGGGGGGTCCAAAAAGCAGTGCAACACATCTCCTTCATATGGAGTTGATCAGGTTGTTAATTTGTGGCCTGTGGGATGTTGGTGCACTCCTCTTCAATGGCTGTGTGAAGTTGCTGGATATTGGCAGGAACTGGAACATGCTGTCGTATACACCGATACAAAGCATCCGAAACATGCTCAATGGGTGACATGTCAAGTGAGTATGCTGGCCATGGAAGAATTGGGATGTTTTCAGCTTCCAGGAATTATGTACAGATCCTTGCAACATGGGGCTGTGCATTATCATGAGGTGATGGCCGTGAATGAATAGCAAAACAATGAGCCTCAGAATGTAGTCAGAATATCTCAGTGCATTCAAAATTCCATCAATAAAATGCACCTGTGTTCATTGTCCATAACATATGCCTGCCCATACCATAACCCCACTGCCACCATGGGCCACTCAATCCACAACGTTGACATCAGCAAACCGCTCACCCACACAACGCCATTCTACTTATCATTATTTAATCAGGAAGAGAAATTATCTTTCACCTGGTGCCAATATGAATTATAAGTGGTTTCATGCTATCAACTCCCCTGTCTTTGTAAACAGATGGTGAACCTGCAGAATCTCTGACAAGTCCGCCGAGAACAATATTCAGAGGAGGTACACTAACTAGACATCCAAAACGCCGCTTTTACCGCCACTCCTACCGCCGCCGCCGCGGTGTAAAGTGCATTTGCAGCCTTTGACCGCTGAGTGGCGCTTTAACCACAAGTTATCAAACAAGCGCATCAAAGCACATTTTCGCAAATAGATGTCATTTTTGCCTCGCTAATGTGTTACATCTGACTGCTTCAGTCACGGAAAATGAAAGAAAAACACTATGGTTTAAATATTTAATATTAATACTCACAGAAGAAAGTTTGGTATTTATGAAGTTATATGCATTTCTTAGAACGAGAAAAAGAGTCTGTGCTTATATTTTCTAAGCTACATGGTATTAAACCATATTTTAGATTGGACACATTTAAAAGGTGTGCAGTATTATTTATATTATATTAATTATGCGTTATATTATTCGAAATAAATTGTGGTTTACTTTGCATCCGAGCATTAAAAGTGGTAGCCTATTTTAGGGGGGTAGGCTACATGGATTAATATGCAAAATGTCAATATTTTAATATATTATGCCTATATTTTAATTTATATTTTATATATAAATATATTTTTTCCTTTAATAAAACAACATGCATTTTTGTTATTCGTTACCTGCCCTTTATTTTGACATAACCTATTGGGAAAAAGACATTTGTCTGTAAACTGATTAAGAAATTGTTGTATGTTTAAATGTGAAGCAGTGTATAATTTCGTTCCCATTATTTAGGCCTAATTTGCCTAAAACAAGAAACAAATAAAATTAAACCAGCACGATTAAATCTTTGAAACTCAAATTAATAAAACGTCCTCACAATTAAACGCAAGTTCTCTCATTAAAATCAACAACATTCACACGATGTAAAAAAAAAAAAGCTTTAGTAATTGATAACTAAAGTAATTTTAAAGGGAACCTTCTTTACTTGCTTTTAAAGTAGGGTAATATCATATGGCCTAAAAAATATCCCAGTTTTTTTTTTTTTAGAAAATAAAAATATGATTTATGATTTATACCGATTTTTAAATCAATATTCAAATGTTTTACAATGTTTTAACAAGTTTTAATATAGTTCTTTATCATTCATTTAGCAGTCAAATTTATAACTGCAACTAGATGATTAATTTAATACTAGCCCATCATGCATTTAAGCATCCACTCAGCTTTAAGAGCTGTTCAGATTAAAACTGGCAGCTCAGCAGTGAGTGAGTGTCATGGATGGAGGACCTGTTAATATTTTTTCTAGTTTATATTTCCATCTCGTTATGCCGCTGGTTTAGATTTTTTATTTTTTTTCTTACAGAACTTATTTGTAAATAGAGCAGTCACTGTCTGTGTCTACACCGGACACCAGAGTTGTCATCTGTGTCCCACAGCGAAAAGTGTGTTCATCATAAACAGATGGAGCATCAGTTCACTGATGTGTAGACCTTGCATGCGTTTTTTATTGTTTTTTTTGTTTTTTTACAGCCCTGCTTGTTTTAACGTTTTTATTAAATATCTGTATTGACTGCATGGGCATATTATCGAATTATTTACTGCCATGCGACCTACAAAAGTAAAGCTTGGCGAGTCGATGAAGGAGCATTGCTGCAGGTAGATTTTTGGCGGATGTTCGTTTCGTCGGGTGAAACATCTCTCTCACTCGCAGCAGAGTCTGTGAGCAGCAACAACTTCCCCTCCGCGCGAACTGATACCAGAAACACGCTCCGCCTTCACCCAATGAATAAAGTATTTCAGTATGTTTGAAATGTTATGTTCATAACAAAGCATATAAAATAATAATAATAATTTAAAAAAAATAACAGGAGAGTTTCAAAGTGGCTTAAGCTATGTGTAAACTTTTTCCCTATATCACATGCCAAACTAATAACATTGTAAGCATTAGCTACATCTTTAATTGCTGCTTTCTGCTGTGAAAATTTTGTTTGTGATGAAAATAACATCTTTGTCAGTTATTTTATCTAAACAAATCGAATAATTAAGTGTTGTGCCTGAACACGTTCATTGAAGGATAGTTCATGAACTCGTTCATATTTTGGGCGAACGTGAACTGAACGTGCTGTATTAATGCCTGATAAACGGTACTGTCAACTCGTTCATTCTGGTGTCTGTGAACGGCACGCTCTCTCATGTTAACTTCGTTCAAAAGGGTGCCAGATTTCTATAGAGCCTTCCAGGCGAAAAAACGGCTAAAACACACCGTAAACGGGTCTTAATATGTAAGGGAAAAACACCCAATATGGCAACACAAGCCACCAGTGTCGCACCACCGTCCGCCGCATGCGTGACGCGTCATCAAAAAAAAAAAAAAAAAGGCATCGAGGCGACAGCAGCAGGTAGCAAGAAGGCGTATGATCATTTAAAAGAATTTTATGATGTTTATGACAAGGTCGGTGAGAATGGGAGACAAAGCATTAAAGCAACAATGGGGAAATGCTGTCCCCTCAATGCTAATGTAAACCCTGGTTGGATAAGGATTCAAAATTGGATATGAAGATGAAATCAGACGCATAGCTTCATTGTTAAAACTGATAAAATAATTGCTGTCTGTGATTCTATATGGGCTGTTGACATAATTTTGAAAAATAATATCTCGCAGCAACATATGGAAAAAAAGAACTATGAACTAGTTCATTTTTGGAACTGTGTGAACTTAGTTCAAAATTTTGTAGTTGGAACTATGAACTGAACTAGTTAATTTTAAAATTTGTGAATTGAACTTTGAACTAGTTCATGTAGAAAGTTAACTTTCCCAACACTGACTGTAAGATTACATTTGTTTGAACGCATTATTGCGAAAGCGATTGAGTGTGAATCTGTTTAAATCATGCTTTAACTCGAAAATAATCAGTAAAAGAAACAGACAAACTCTTAACATCCCGCTCGACTCTTGCAGTCAACCTTCTGATCAAGCTAAATATGTTGGCTGTTGGCATGAATTTGACTTGTGATAAGAAGCTCATATTCAAGTGTTTGTGCAAAAATTATTAATGTGCATTAATGACAGGGAGGCGCCGTCTCATCACTTTTATTTTTCATGATAATGAATGTATAATTTTTTAATTAACATAATATCGAGGTGTCTCACATAGGTAGCTACATTAAAAATATATCTACTGAAAGCTTGAAATGTTTTTAAACGAAAAGGAATAGTGTAATGTGTGAATGTTGCATTTCTCTCGTTGGAGAGAGCCAGCACTATAACCAAAACAACAGTAATATATAAACCGGTTCAGCAAGTGAAAGCCTCATAAGACACTTGTCCATATGAAAGAGCAATTCACACCTTTATCTCGATCCCACAAGACATGAATAACTATCCAAAACCCAACCCCCTCCAGCTGAACAGAATTGGGTCTGTGTTTTGGCTCTGAGGAACGGTGTGTTACTGGGCTGAAACATGCCTGCACTACACTTCATAATTTTCTCGCAACCCATATTATTATTTTCACAAGACCATAATGATAATAACAAATCATCAATTAATCATTAATCATTATTTTACGAAAATCATTTTTATTTGTGATCGTGGATGTTTGCGGGAGGCTTTAAGACCAAGCGGAGTCCTCTTTTTCCCGCCTCACAGCGCGCGGGTCTCCGAGGCTTCACTGTCTGCAGTTTGACTTTACTGAATCAGATTTAGGCAAACTTATTGATCATGAGCCCAACATTTAGCAAGGCAGGAAAATTCTAACGGAAGGAAGACGTATATCATTGAGCTAATGCTCTTAAAGAGAGAGAGAAGTCTGGGACTATTCTTAAAATTGGAGCTCATGTTATGAAAATTATGCATTTTATTTATTCACATGCTGTATGGTTGAAATAATATTTTAGTTCACAATTTTAAGTTCCGTTGTTTAATAAAATGCTTTATTGGCAAATGTTTCATAAACCTTCAGTTGTTATGCTCTAAAATCCATGCCATTATTAATTTCACAGTATTTTTACCACCTAAATGACTAATCTTTAAAGTCACAATTCTATAATGGTCAAAATTACTCAGGCCAATGGTATTTTTTAATGACATTATTTTATTATTATTATTATTTGAATAATTGTAGCTTACATAAATAGGTAAAGCAAAACAAATATTCGGATTGTCCCTTATTTTTTCCCTTGTTTTCCTAAAGAATAAACACGTATTTTTTACAAGAATAAACATGATAACATATTATTAATTAATAGAAATAATTTAAGCAATTAAAACCTTTTTTTAACTTGAATTTAAATACTATTAAACTAACTTTAAATTCTCAAGGAGTTTATAAGTAAAAAAAAAAGTTCTAAATGAACTTGTGTTAACAATATAATTAGAACTAACAATATAACCTTTATATCAGTGGTTCTCAACCTTTTTATCCAGCGAGCCGCACTATGGTCTAAGTGCAAGTCTACGCATATAATTTACATATTACGTCAGCAATACAAACCAACCTGATTTATAATATTATAGCCTAACTATTATGATATATAATCTATTACATTCATTGAAATAAACAATTCTACTCCCCATAAATAAAACACCTGATGCTGTCGGGAGCTGACCAATTTTGTGAGATTCAGCTTGAAAGGAGTAACACAAAGAAGTTGCGATTGTAACGCCTGTTATACTTTCCGCATTAGCAATCCGGACACGTACACGGCCAGCGCGGACGTAGACTTCTTCAATTTATACTTCTGAATGCGCAGGCTGATGGCCAGCTCTGCAATTGCCCAGAATTATTGCACATCGCTGTCTTTATATTCTTTTATTGACAGATTGCACAGGTTCGAGTAGTAATGAGCTTCTTCACTCTGCCTGCACATGTGCAATTTTGTTTTTGAAGCCTACTGACCACGCGCACCTGTCTGCGCAGTCATCTGCTAGAGCCTCTGCACACACTCTCCAATGACGATTTTTACATCACGTGTAGCCTACCTAATGGTCCATAGCGGACTCGCGGACACAGGAAGTTTGACAAAGGGTTTAAGATGCAGGCTTGCATGACCTGACGTGCAACATTTCAGAAAATGTGCGTTCACAAATGTAGCCTATTTTGATCCAAATATGGAAAGCACTTTTGAATTTAATAATATGAGGTTCTCTCTTGAGATATTTGCCACATTTCTTCAAATAAGGATTGTTACATAGTGTATGGTGTTTCCATTTATCTGAACTTCTTCAAGTGAGTTGCGGGGCAAAAAAAAAAAAAAAAAAAAACGAAAATCCAGCACTTCTCCTTCAATACTGATACTGCGACTATTGACAGTTTGTACATGTTTATTCGCTGGCATTTGTTGAATTTTTTTTTTCTCCCTTAAAAAAAACAAATTTGTCCATTCTGATGCCCAATTTTACCTTAAAGGCAATGTACGTAATGGCTGTTGATGACTGTTTGAATTGAATTCTGCCAAAGTGCGCGCTTGTATGAGTTCGTTAAATGCTTATGCCAGTGCTCCTGTCTGAAAATAATATATGAAGAAGAAAAAAATCACATAAAAACATTAGGATATAGCTTATATTTCATTAGTAGCATATTTTTTTTTAATTCATGTAACCAATTAAATGTTACAAACTGATAAAGTATATATATTTTTTTTTTCAGCATGTGGTGCAGGCCGCATTAGAATTTGTGACGGGCCGCGGGTTGAGAACCACTGCTTTATATCAAACATTTTTAAATCGTTTTTCGTTTGCTGCATGTTTTTTTTTAAACACGCTAAAAAATAAATCAGAGTTTGTGAGAGGAAATAAATAGGCTATTAGAAAATATTTTACAACAAATCATTTAAATTTAACAAATTTATCAGAACAAAACAATAATTAAAAATATATAATTCTAGTGGATAAATATAATTGCAGTATATAATAATATAGGCTTAGTAATAAATAATAATAATAATAATAATAATTTAAAGCTAAGCAAGGTACTAAGCTTGGGCTTTCTCAATCGGGAGAAATCAAACGTTTCCATATTTGTGATGTTGCCCATTTGAAGCTTAACTATTATTCATGAGGTAAATAGGCTGTGTGCGTTTCAGTTTTGATGAAAAAAAAATCATAATTAACAATATGTCAAAGTGCTCACTCCGAATGTCTGGTGAGCGACTGCTGTTTCCAGTGAATATGTGCGCGAGGCACCAGCGATCAAACAACTGAAACAAATTTGGTCACACATAAGGCATAATTCAAAAATGCTGGTAGTTTGAAAATTCAAGAATAATAACAGAGTTAATACTAATTATTGCTAAATGCTGGACCGTTCCCATTTCGCTCTGCATATGGAACCTGCATGGAATTTTTTTAAACCAAGAGTGAATCAAAACGAAAATAAAATTAAAACATTTAGCTTATATATATATATATATATATATATATATATATATATATAGGCCTTATATTTATTTACTGTTTAATAAAAATAGCATGCATATGATCCTTTGTGTTAAGGTCTTCTTTTAATTTTTGTTTAGTAGACTGTAGTCTAAGACTATCCTACATTTTAAAAATTTACAAATTGTAAAAAAAAAAAAAAGTTTTCGCTTTTATGTTACAATGTTATATCATAATGTTATTGTTGTTTTACTTCCTTCTTTTATCTCATTTTACAATTACATTCATTTCGCAACCCGTCCCTTTGCGCCACCTGGCTGTAGTTTCGCGAATGAGACTTGTCATGGCACTTGTATTCTGTTGTTGTTCTCTTGTTGACCTGACTACTTCTATTGTTCTCATTTGTAAGTCGCTTTGGATAAAAGCGTCTGCTAAATGATTAAATGTAAATGTAATGTAATGAATGATTTTAACACATGACTGAATTACAGTTACCACCGCGGCAGTATGCGCGGCGGTAAGCCCCAGAAAGGCTGGCCACCTACTGTATCTGATGAATTAACTCTTGCAATGATGAATGTAAGTTCATTGTCAAATAAAATATTCAATTTAAATAACTTCTTCACTGAACATAATTTAGACTTATTGTTTTTGACTGAAAAATAGCTGAGCAGGGATGATTTAAGCCCATTCACTGAATTGGTACCTCGGGATTGTTTTTTTTTTTAATTCTACAAGCTGCGGTGGAGGCCTTGCATCTGTTTTTTAGAATAGTTTCACATGACATCCATTATCTGTTGACATTTTTTCAAGCTTTGAGCTGCAATTATTTTTATTTAAAGTGACAAATCCAATTGTGTGTGCCTTAATATATCGGCCACCTAGATATAATAAGGACTTTATTTGGGAGTTTGCTGATTTTTAAAGTAAAATTATATTGAAGTATGATAAATTGCTGTTAGTTGGTGATTTTAACATGCACGTGTACTATCCTACAAATCCATCACAAGAGATTTTTTTAATGTAATTGATTTTTTTTATCTTATACAGCATGTGAATAAACAAACGCATGTTCATGGTCATATTTTAGACTTGGTTTTGTCTTTTGGTCTATCTGTTGATACCTTTATTAGTTTTATTATTGTTGTGGTATTTTTAAGCTTTACAATCCACTAAACTGCTCACTTCAGTCTCAGTATGCATTTATCCCTTATTTATCAAAAGTCTTACTATAAAAATACAACAAAACATTTTCTTAAGACCTTACGTGAACTATTGTGACAGAAATGCATTATGAAGAAGAAATGCACCTGCTATCAGTAGCATTAGAGCTAACGTTAGCATCAAGCTACATCAGACAATTTATGAAATTATTAGTACACATTTACTCAAAACTCACTTTTAAACCCTGATCGAGTGTTTCTAATAAATTCATTCAAACCCAGGTATCTCACACCAAAGGCATGTGTCTTATCCACTGCACCAACACCACCCCACTCTGTTGGTTGAACTGATTGAGAAATATGAGCCAAAACTGTCTCTTAGGTCAGCTGACCAGGTCTTGATGATTCCTAGAACTAAACGGCGAAGGGGAGCTCGAACTTTTGTAGTGATAGCTCAGAAACTCTTGAATGAATTATAGTTTTCTCTTATATCAGCTCCCAAATTAAGTGTTGTTAAACACAAACTTAAAGAACATTTCCTAGCATTACGATTTACATTTAATCATTTAGCAGACGCTTTTATCCAAAGCGACTTACAAATGAGAACAATAGAAGCAGTCAGGTCAACAAGAGAACAACAACAGTATACAAGTGCCATGACAAGTCTCAAGTTAGTCTAGTATAGAACGCATAGCCAGGTTTTTTTTTATAAATGAAAAGAAAAGAAAAGTATAAGTGCTAGTATTAGTTGGTTAAGTGCTGTCGAAAAAAATTCTTGTAAATGAGTAAAGACTCGAATTGAGATTGGGAGGTCATTCCACCAGCTGGGCACAGTCCAGGAAAAGGTCCGTGAGAGTGATTTTGAACTTCTTTGGGCACCACAAGGTGTCGTTCACTTGGTGCCGTATGTTGGTGCCGTGCCAGTGGTCGCGTTGTAGGCAAGTATCAGGACCTTGAATTTGATGCGAGCAGCTACTGGTAGCCAGTGTAACCTGATGAGGAGAGGAGTAACGTGAGCTTTTTTTGGCTCATTGAAAACAACCCTTGCTGCTGCATTCTGGATCAATTGCAGAGGCTTGACAGTACATGCAGGAAGGCCCGCCAGGAGAGCATTACAATAGTCCAGTCTGGAGAGAACAAGAGCTTGGACAAGAAGTTGCTCTGATAGGATGGGTCTAATCTGCCTAGTGTTGTATAAGGCAAACCTGCAGGACCGGGTCGTTGTATCAATGTGGTCGGTGAAGCTTAACTGATGATCCATCACAACTCCTAGGTTTCTTGCTGTCCTCGAAGAAGTAATGGTTGACGAACCCAGCTGTATAGAGAAGTTGTGATGAAGCAATGGGTTAGCTGGAATCACCAGGAGTTCTGTCTTCGTAAGGTTAAGTTGAAGGTGATGGTCATTCATCCAGCTAGAAATGTCACTCAGACAGGCTGAAATGCGAGCAGTTACTGTCGGGTCATCTGGTTGGAATGACAAGTAGAGTTGGGTGTCATCAGCGTAGCAGTGATAAGAAAAGCCATGCTACTGAATGACAGATCCTAATGCCGTCATGTAGATGGAGAAGAGAAGTGGTCCAAGTAATGAGCCTTGAGGAACCCCAGTAGCATGGTCTTGTGACTTCGAAACATCACCCCTCCAAGACACACTGAAGGATCTGTCAGAGAGGTAGGAATTAACCCACAGGAGAGCAGTTCCAGAGATCCCCATATTTCTGAGGGTGGACAGGAGAATCTGGTAATTAACGTTGTCAAAAGCAGCAGACAGGTCCAGTAAGATGAGTACTGAGGATTTTGAAGCTGCTCTTGCCAGTCGCACAGCTTCAGTAACTGAGAGCAGAGCAGTCTCAGTTGAGTGGCCACCTTTGAAATCAGATTGGTTGCTGTCCAGGAGGTTGTTCTGAACAAGGAACATAGAAAGTTGGTTTAATACAGCTTGCTCAAGTGTCTTTGCAATGAATGGAAGAAGGGATACCGGTCTGTAGTTTTCAAGAAGCAATGGATTTAGAAATGGTTTCTTGAGCAGTGGGCTTACCCGAGCCTGCTTGAATGCTGAGGGAAATGTTCCAGAGTGAAGAGAGGAGTTGATAATGTGAGTAAGCAAAGGTATGACTGAAGAAGAGATCGCTTGAAGGAGGTGAGTGGGGATCGGATCAAGTGGACAAGTAGTAGGATGATTGGACAGGAGAAGTTTGGAAACGTCCATCTCTGAGAGTGGGGAGGAGGAGAGAGAGTGTGCATCGGTCATTGTGAAGTTGTCCTCAGTCTGCGGTGTGGAGAATTGGTCACTGATGGTTCTTGTCAGAGGGACAGGCCGTAGGTTTGTCAGACAGGCCTTCCTGCGATGTACGTAGCGTGCTCCTCGAGTGTTAGTAGTTATAGTAGAGATCTGAAAGCACATAGTGACTAAAACTTTCCTAGCAATGACGATCACACAATAGTCTAATGAGAAAACAAGACAAAACACATACAAGCTTCTGTCTTTCTGTAGCTCAACTGTTTCTTCTCCATTTAATGTGGTATAGACATTTCTTTGTATATTGAAATTGTGGAGTTTATTTCAATGTCATTTTATTGTGGTTTTGATATTGTGTTTTATGTTTTGATACTGTTTTATTATGTGTTCAATTATTGTACATCAGTTTGGTTAATGGTCGGTTGTGTAAAAGTGTTCAATAAATAGATTAAAAGAAAAAAAGAAAGCATGCCAATTCCACGCTCCCTCAAAATCTGTGGCACAGTGCTGTGTGATAAAACTGCACATTTTAAAGTGGCCTTTAACAGCATGTAAACGTAGTCACAGATTTAGTTTGCAGTTTCATAAGCAGAAGTCAGTTGTAACACTCTCAATGGAGTTCGTAGGCCACTCTCCGTACAGTTCAAAATCACTAACAATTATTCTCTTGAGAGAGGATACTAACTGCGTCAGTGCGTAGGTCAGCAAAATTCTGATTGGTTCCAAAACCTAGATAAACTTAAAACAGTTTCCACAGATGGATGCAAGCTTGAAGCATATTTTCTGATGACTATTTTTGGTGACAAGTGATCAGAGATCAGATGCGATACATCTCTACAAAGACATATATCTGATAAGCTGGAAATTGGCAGTTGAATGTTTGTCCTGGGACTGTCTGAGCTTCGCCCTCTACAGACAGATACTAACACATACACAAAGAACTTATCAGAACTTCAAGGCCGCCTAGCCCTAGCATTTTATCAGTATGGTTCATCACACAGACGCATTATTAAGTCATCATATTAGAGAGTAGAAGAACAGCATAAAGCTGGAATCTTTAACATCTCATAAGCGCACATAAAGTTACAAATTTCACTTTTGCCATAACTTGATTTATAGTCACATAGGAAATAATGTAATAATATAATAAATTTCAATATGAAGGATATGGCAGCTCAGCATCCACTCCTTCAAAATGATCACAAAATATAATATTTATAGCCTATATTTATATAATTTCATGTAGTTAATTAATATCACACGAAAAGTGCCATTGTTTTTTCTTACAGAATTCAGCATGATTACATATAATTTTTTTTTACTACATTTCAATAAACAACAAGTTAATTAAGAGATTTGCATTTTCAGACAGAATGTTGCCTGTTTTTGCTCTATTTCGACAACAAAAATAATTGCAAACACAGCCACCATAGCACAGTTTTGCACAATGACTGTGTTTCATTCCTGAATGAATCAACTGTTTAAATGATTTAGTTCAATCACACTGACTCACTTATTAACAGTGACTTGCTAACACCTACTAGAGGTTTTAATTTATTTAAAGTATCTTTTATTATAATTTTTTTATTTATTAAATTTTCAAACAAATTGTCAACATTTATGTCTTAAATAATCAAAACATTATTTCTGCATTTGTAAATGCAGGTTAAATGCATTCATTTCCTACATTAACAGTGTGTAAATGCATTTAAATGCCACTTCTGTTGAAGTGAGGGGTGTCAAACTGGAGGTGTTCCTGGAAAGTCGCAGCCCTGCAGAGTTTAGTTCAAACCCTGCTCCAACACACATACCATATATGTTTCAAATAAACCTAAATTATTTGATTAGTTGAATCAGATGTGTTTAATTACGTTCTAAACTGTGCAGGACTACGGCCCTCCAGGAACTGAGTTTGAAACCCTTGGTCCCATTTTAAATTGCTCACGGTTCTGGTTCTTTTCAAAGAACAAAACCGGTTCCCATCCCTATTCAGCAGAGATCATAATCATGAGTCTCTTTTATGTATTTATATACTTGTACTAGTTTTCACATAACGTGTAAACATTTTACTAGTTACTCTTTTTCCAAAGACTTTTTCCAAACTATAATTCCTGACTAAATGTATAATCAAGTGAAACATTATGAAGTTTCATTAACAATATTCAATACTATACCATTCAAAAGCTTGATGTAAATAATATAAATGTAACAAATAAATGTTACTATAAAAAATGTAACAAACAATGCTGTTTTTTCAATATACCCCCCCGCCCCCCCAAAAAAAAAAATCTGAAAAAATATTCTCAGCTCTTTTCAACATTAATAATAATAATAATAATAATAACAATAACAATAAAGTTATTATTATTATTATTTATTTATTTTTTGTAGAAAATCAGATAAAATAATTTCTGAAGGATTAAATGTCTGGAGTAATGATGCAAAAAAAATCAGCTTTGAAAGTCAGCTTTGATTGTTCCTAATAAATTGTTTAACTGCTCCCCCAAGTGGATATTAAATTATGTTGTGGGATTATTAAATATATTCTAAAACTACAAACATTATTAAAGAAACTATAAAAGTTATATTCATTTTTTTTGTTCTCACATTTTTTCTTGTAACTCTTCCCTCTCAGTGACACAGCTGACTGAAAGGCTCATTATGCAGCTCATTATGCAGCTCATTATGTGGCTCATTATGCAGCTCATTATGCAGGCCTTTGTCTTCTCAGGTTTAAATCACAATGATATTCATGATGATGATGAATCATGATATTCATGATTCATGATTGATGCCTACTCGCATATTACTTTTACAAACAAAAAGTGTCTTAGAAAATTTAAATCAATATATTGTTTTCTGTAAGTGAGTAAATGATTTATGATTTTCACATAATTTAGAAATAAAAATTCTAAGCTACAAGCTCGTTTTCAAAAGTCCCGAGAATGTTCTTTATGTGTTTTATTGCCTTATTTAAAGATTTAACATTTTTAGTTTTTCACTAACCACAAAAATAAACATTTTTTTTCTCAAAACCAGAATCATGTACATACATGCTGCTCACATATTATTATAGCCTAGTTTGTGCTGATTACAGTGAGATTAGACTTTACCCATTTAGATATTTATATCTGACTGTCACTGTGTCACTGAGAGGGAAGAGTTACTAGAAAGAATGTGAGAACAAAATAAATGTATAGATTTTATGTTTGTAGTTTATTTAGAATATATTTATTATCCCACAACATAATTTAATATTTACTTGCGAGTGCAGTTCAACAGTTCATTAGTAACAATCAAAGCTGACTTTCAAACAGATTTTTTTGCATCATTACTCCAGTCACACAATCCTTCAGAAATCCTTTTAACAATCTGATTTTCTACAAAAAAAAAAAAAAAAAATATTATTATTATTATCATTATTATTATTATTATTGCTGAAAAGAGCAGAGACTTTTCAGTTTTTTGGGGGATAAATTGAAAGAACAGCATTGTTTGTTACATTTGTTACATTTATATAATTTACATCAAGCTTTTGAATGGTTTAGTATTGTATATTGTTATTGAAACTTCATAATGTTTCACTTGATTATACATTTAGTCAGGAATTATTGTCACGTAAAAGAACACAAAATCCAATTGCAAGTATAACAGTTTATTTGCCACAACGCAAAACAACAGGGAACAAGAAAATAGAGCAGGTGAGCTGGTGAGCTGGTGAACAGGTGAGCTGGTGAATTGGTGAGCTGGTGAGCTGTCTCTGTAACACGGAGACTATGAGGCACTGACCCGAACAAACCCAGAGAATTCTCCTAGGAACAGGCGTGGAAGCACACTGGGCGATCACCTTGGCAGAGCGCAAGAAAAGTGATCTGAGGACTGAGAGCAAGACCAGCATCGACAACTACGAACAACGATCTGACAACCTGCAGTAACAACCACAAGACAGATAAAGACAGGACAGAACCAGCATCAGGTGCAGCCATGCTGATTAGCTCATCAGCCCAATGATTGCCAGAGCAATGCTGAATGAGCAATCAGACAGATGATAAGAAAACAGACATGCAGAATGAACACACAGATCTATGAACCGTGACGGTACCCCTCCTCCTAGGAGCACCTCCTGGCGCTTCCAGAGGAATCTACCTGGCAGGTGTAATCATCGATAAGCAAATGATATAATATGTCCCTTGCTGGAACCCAACTCCACTCCTCCGAACCGTAACCCTCCCAGTCCACCAGGTACTGAAATCCGCGTCCCCTCCGTCTCTAGTCCAGAATACGTTTTACAGAGTAAGTGAGTTCCCCATCTACGAGTCACGGCGGTGGGGGAACTGGTACAGGCGGATTAATGGGGGCATGAAAAATGCGCTTTAATTTGGAGAACTGGAAGACGGGATGAATTCTCCTGTACGCAGGAGGAAGTTTGAGGCGGACTGCCACTGGACTAATAATCTTGGTGACAGTAAACGGGCCGATAAATTGGGGAGCAAGCTTCTTACAGACGGAACAGAGAGGAATATCTTTAGATGAAAGCCATACTTTTTGACCAACGACGTAGACGGGTGGCTCGGGCCGGTGGCGATCGGCCTTTGTGCGCGCCCTCACCTGGAGGATGGCTTCTCTAGCCCTCCTCCAGGTGCGGTGGCACTTCTGGACAAAGGCGTGAGCAGAGGGGACCGCGACTTTGGATTCCATACTCTGAAAGATAGGTATCTGGTAACCTATGCTACGCTCTAACGGAGATAGGCCCGTGGATGACACTGGTAAAGAATTGTGTGCGTACTCCACCCATTAGAGTTGCTGACTCCAAGAGGATGGGTTTTGAGACACCAAACACCGCAATATCCATTCCAAATCTTGGTTGGCCCTCTCCGTCTGACCATTACTCTGGGGATGAATCCCAGAAGAAAGACTAACAGTCGCCCCTAACAAACGATAAAATTCTTTCCAAAATTTGGAAACAAACTGAGGCCCCCTGTCAGAGAACACGTCTACCGGGAGGCCATAAATGCGAAAGACGTGATCAATGACAGCAACCGCTGTTTCAAAATGAGTTGCCTTCGAGAACCGGTCCACCACGGTCAAAACAACCGTGTTTGCCCTGCGATGGCGGGAGTCCCGAAACAAAATATAGCGAAATGTGGGACTAGGGTCTCGAAGGAACCGACAGCGGCTGAAGGAGTCCAGCAGGGGGTCGATTGGAAACCTTGGCACAGACAGAGCAAGCCAAAACAAAATCACATATATCCCGAGCCATAGAGTGCCACCAGAACCGCTGTTTGACAAGAAATACTGTACGATTTACCCCTGGATGACAAGCTACTTTGGAACAATGGCCCCAACGGATGACCTCGGACCGTAATACTTCTGGCACAAAAAAACTACTCGGAGGGCATCCAGGCGGAGGCATTACCCCTTCTAAGGCCTTTCGGACCTTCGACTCGATCTCCCAAGTCATACCAAATACCACAATGTCATGTGGCACTATAGACTCGGGAGACAACGGGCGTTCAGATTTATCAAAAATACGGGACAAGGCATCAGGTTTAACGTTCTTAGAACCTGGATGATAAGAAATTGAAAAATGAAAACGACTGAAAAATAAGGCCCACCGAGCTTGCCTAGAATTTAACCTTTTAGCAGAACTGATGTATTCAAGGTTCTTATGGTCAGTCCAGACTATAAAGGGTTCCTCCGAACCTTCCAACCAATGACGCCATTCTTCCAAAGCGAGCTTAACTGCCAGCAACTCTCTATTACCAATGTCATAATTACATTCGGCAGGAGAAAAACAATGAGAATAATATGCGCAAGGGTGAACCTTACCATCTGCGGAAGAATGCTGGGAAAGAACCGCACCAGCCCCCACCTCTGACGCATCAACCTCCATCACAAACTGATGGAAGGGGTCAGGGGCCACCAGAATGGGAGCTGAAACAAATCAACTCTTTAATTTGCAGAACGCAGCTTCCGCCACGCTAGACCACCTGAACGTCATCTTGGCGGAGGTCAAGGCAGTCAAAGGGGTGGCTAGCTGGCTGTAATTGCAAATAAAACGGTAATATGGGGTTGGCCAATCTACCACAGCCTGAACTTTGTTGGGATCCATGCGTAATCCCTCGGATGATACCCTAATACCCTAGAAAAGAAACAGATTGTGCATGAAAAATGCATTTCTCCGCCTTGACAAAAAGCCCATTCTCTAGCAGCCTCTGAAGCACTACCCTGATGTGCTGAACATGTTCCTGGAGAGAATGAGAAAATATCAAAATGTCATCCAGGTAGACATATATGAACTGATCAACCATGTCTCTTAGCACATCATTGACTAGTGCCTGGAAGACCACGGGAGCATTAGAGAGCCCAAACGGCATAACAAGATACTCAAAATGCCCCCTGGAGGTATTAAAAGCGGTCTTCTAGGGCTGGGCGATATATCGAATATTAGCGATAGTATCAGAATAATTTCGACAATGATGTAAAATTTGAATATATCGGGAATATTGGATATTTCAAATTCAAGCATACTTTCCCAAAATAATGCGCCGAATGTCCAAAAAAGGAACCTGTAACTGCTGACTGCTCTACGCTCCTCTACTACGAGAGCTTTAATGATAGCGGTTGCCAGATAACAAGAGTTTAAATCTCAGAATCAGAGCTCCACTGTTACAAGGATACATTTTCTGCCCGGTGTTTGCTTATTTTAAGCAATCTGGCAACCATGCGCACATGCTCACTACTCAATGCGGAAGAGCCGCCGACGATAATCTGAAAACACTAACAAGCTGGAATTGAGCGATCTAATGAAAGCGTCATTCAGCCGGTCTGTGTTCTGACATGAGATCTCAACTGTATTGTTTGCATTTGTGATCGCAAAATAAATGCACTTACTCGACCGCTGATGTTTGAATAGAGAAACAAAGACTATGGCCATTTGGAATTACTATTGGGGAATTTCACTAATACGTTTACCAGTTTACATAATATAGACAGAGACAATGCAAAAGTATTTGGTATTCATTTATATATATATTTATATATAAAAAATGGCTACGTGCTTCAGCATCTAGCTCCCCATCTAAGAGGGTTTTTAATGTCAGTAGGAACATAGTTTCATGCCACATAGCTTCTCTTAAAACCGCAGACAGTTGACAAACTCTTAGCTTAAAAACTTGTTAAAAAAATTCTAATAAAATACTTATCCCCATGGCATAGTTTAAATTGTGAATTGCATGCCCTAAAAAGTTGACAGAATGCACTTACTGTACTTTGCACTGCTTCAGTTACATATAGGCCTACATGTATTCATTTAATAAAAAAAGTGATCTCTTGGTTTAGATTTTTTTTAATTGCTTAAATTAGCTGTTCAATCTAAATAGTTTCTTTTTCTTTTAATGGGCAAAAGAAAATCATGTTTTTCATTATTATTTAAATGCAAATGCAAACATATCGAGATATATATTGAATATCGTAAAAATTTTGACAATATCGAGATATATTTTTTTATATATCACCCAGCCCTACGGTCTTCCATTCATCCCCATTTCTTATGCGAACCAAATGAAAGGCATTGTGAAGTTCCAATTTTGTGAAAAAGAAAGCACCCTGCAGACTCTCGAAGGCTGAAGACATCAACGGCAAAGGGTAGGTATTCTTTACTGTGATAATATTCAACCCTCGATAGTCGATACAAGGACGCAGGGAACCATCTTTCTTTTCCACAAAAAAAATCCCGCACCTGCAGGAGAAGAAGAAGGACGGATGATCTTGGCTGCAAGAGAATCAGAAATATATTTCTCCATGGCCTCCCTCTCCAGTACGGAAAGTGAGTATAACCTGCCTTTAGGCAGAGAAGAACCTGACAATAAATCTATTGCACAATCATAAGGACGATGCGGAGGAAGAGAAGCAGCCCGGGACTTACTGAACACTCCCTTCAGGTCAAGATACTCCGTAGACAAGTTTAACAGATCCACATGTTCATCCTGCAACACAGAACAAGACACAGAAGAGCAAGCAGACAACAAACATGATGCATGACAATATTCACTCCAGGATGAGACTGTGCTTAGTTGCCAGTTAATATTGGGGTTGTGTAACACTAGCCAGGGGTGACCCAAAACCACAGGAGCCAAAGGGGAATCAGTCAAATAAAGAGAAATGGTCTGAGTGTGGTTGCCCGAAGTGATAAGACTCACCGACTCAGTGGCATGAGTGATGGGTGGAAGCGACTGACCACAGAGGGCACTGACTGAGATAGGTGGACTAAGTGGGACTGCACAAATACCCAGCTTAGACGCTGTCCCACAATCCAAAAAATTACCTTCTGCGCCAGAATCCACCAGTGCTTTACAAGAGAAAATATCCTGGCCCCTCTGTATTTGAACCGAAACCAGAGTTACCCGGGAGGAGGACTTCTGAGTGGTGACTTCGCCCGTCAGTAGCCTCCTTACTGACGGCTCTGGTTGTTACCGGGCACTGTGCAGCGATGTGACCTGCGGCACCACAGTATAGGCACAGCCCCAGGTCATTCTCCTCTCGAGAAAGGTGAGCCCTGCCCACCTGCATGGGTTCTGGATTGAAGCGGTGATCAGTTGTCTTCTCCGCCATGGCTGCAAACTGGTCCTGCTGGTGTAGTCTGGTGTCCACTCGGATGGCCAGATCGATCAATCCGTTGAGTGAAGTGGGTAATTCCAGGGTGTAAATCTCCTTAATGATCCGGTCGGCCAATCCATGCCTAAACATGTCCCACTGTGCTTCTTGGTTCCAGTTGCATTCCGCCGCCAATGTGCAAAACTCAATAGAATAATCCGTAACCGACCGTTCTCCTTGGCGTAACTCCGCCAATTCCCTTGCCGCCTCCCTGCCAGATGCAGCCCGATCAAAAACCTCCCTGAGCTCCTCAGAAAACAATTGGAATGATGAACAGCAATGGTGTCCTTGTTCCCACACCGTCCAGAAAACAGAGTGATGATAAAAGCCACTTTGGACTCCTCTGTAGGAAAAGACGAAGGCTGGAGAGCAATGTGAAGAGAGCAAGTGGTCAAAAATGAACGCCATAACAGGGGCTCAACGGAATAAACAGTTGGAGGCGATAGACGAGGCTCAATGCGTCGGTTGGTGATATCCACAGGTGGAAACGTCGGAGGATTGAGCGCAGTGGGTTGTTGGGCAGATTCAGGTTTTAACTGTCTGACCTGAGTGGTGAGATCTGAGACCTGCGTGACGAGTGCCTGCACTGCACGACCAGTAGCCATGATTTGCTCCTCTTGCTGTGCAACACGACTATTGCTGCTGGTGAGAATGTCTCTCAGTTCCACCATACTTGCTGGATCCATCTTGGTTAGATCGTTCTGTCACGTAAAAAAACACAAAATCCAATTGCAAGTATAACAGTTTATTTGCCATAACACAAAACAGCAGGAAACAAGAAAATAGAGCTGATGAGCTGGTGAACAGGTGAGCTGGTTAATCGGTGAGCTGGTGAGTTGGAGAGCTGTCTCTGTAACACGGAGACTATGAGGCACTGACCCGAACCAACCCAGAGAATTCTCCTAGGAACAGGCGTGGAAGCACACTGGGCGATCACCTTGGCAGAGCGCAAGAAGAGTGATCTGAGGACTGAGAGCAAGACCAGCATCGACAACTACGAACAACGATCTGCAGCCATGCTGATTAGCTCATCAGCCCAATGATTGCCGGAGCAATGCTGAATGAGCAATCAGACAGATAATGAGAAAACAGACATGCAGAATGAACACACAGATCTATGAACCGTGACAATTATAGTTTGGAAGAAGTCTAACTAGTAAAATACTTACACATTTTGAAAACTAGTACAGGTATATAAATAAATAAAAAGAGACTTAATCATGTTTATGATCTTTGCTGAATAGCTTCATTGTTTTTTTCTGAGGGAATCCAAATCTCAAATCCTGAGGTAATCCACATCACATCTTTTTGGGGTGAATTATGTCTTATTCCTAAAATAAAACTAAATTAATAAATGAATAAAATATTAAAGCTTGAAAATTTTTTTTGTTGTCTTTATTTTATAAATGCACAACTTTTTGTTGTTATGTCTGTCTATAAAAAAGAAGACCCTTTACAGATTCCATTGAAGTATTGCTCTTATCTGTACGATCAAAACTGATAGTATAATTTAAGTTCTTTTCGAGGTTATCAGGAGAAAATGCCTCATAACGTATTTACGCGTTAATCGACTCCAAAGGGTTAATTGTGATGATTTTGGCTCACATTTAATAAAAACCCACCATATCACAAATCTTAACAAATTAGAATATGATGACATGCCAATTTAAGCTGGCTGTTCACAGAGTGCTGTATCCAAGCATGTTAACAGAAAATTGCGTGGAACTAAAAAGTGTGGAAGAAAAACATAACACAACCAACCGAGAGATCCAGTCTTATGAGGATTGTCAAGCAAAATTGTTTCAAGAATTTGAGTGAACTTCACAAGGAATGTACTGAAGCTTGGTTCAAGGACAAAAGAGCCACTACACACAGAATTGTCAAGGAAATTGGCTACAGTTGTCATATTCTTCTAAAGTGAAATTCTTCTTCTTGTCACAAAACAGAGGCGTCTTACCTGGGCTAAGGAGAAAAAGAAATGGACTGTTGCCATTGGTCCAAAGTCCTTTTTTTCAGATGAGAGAAAGTTTTGTATTTAATTTGGAAACCAAGGTCCTATAGTCTGGAGGAAGGGTGGAGAAACTCATAGCCCAAGTTGCTTGAAGTCCAGTGTTAAGTTTCCACAGTCTGTGATGATTTGGGGTGCAATGTCATCTGCTTCTGTTGGTCCATTGTGTTTTTTGAAAACCAATGCTTCCTTCTGCTGACCAGCTTTTTGAAGATGATGATTTCATTTTCAATCAGGATTTGGCACCTTCCCACACTGCCAAAAGCACCAACAGTTGGTTAAAAGACCATGGTGTTGGTGTGCTTGACTGGCCAGCAAACTCACCAGACTTGAACCCCAGCGATAATCTATGGGCTATTGTCAAGAGGAAGATGAGAAACAAGAGACCAAAAAATGCAGATGAGCTGAGGACCACGGTCAAAGAAACCTGGGCTTCCATACCACCTCAGCAGTGCCACAAACTGATCACCTCCATGGCATGCTGGATTGAGGAAGTAAATAATGCAAAAGGAGCCCCTACCAAGTAGAGCTGCACAATTAATCGTTAAAAGATCGCGATCTCGATTCAGACACCCTCTCGATCTCATTTCTAAAAGACAACGATTCCCCGAGTCTGTTAAACCTTTGACTAAGTCTTACAGGATCATTCAAATCCGTGCGCGCACTGCCGCTGACACAGAGAGAGCTCTTACCATGTTTGGTTAAGATTCATCTTCACAAACAGTCTTTTCAACTACACAGTATTATATCTGTCTTACAGTCATTTATATTATCACAGAAATACTGGGATAAAGTTTATAGTTTAAATATAAACATTGATGTCTATATGGCAGCGATCAAAATATAACAAATCCCCTTTTGAAAGTACTGCGCTTTAAATAACGTTTGTGTCGATTGCATTGTTTCACCAATAGGTGGCGACAAGTGTCTTAATTTATTTGTAAATGAATTAATTTTTCATTCAAGAGAATCGTTCAAAAACGCTGATTCATCCAGAAATGAAACAAGTGTAGTAGGTTTATGAGTGAGTCGTTGAATCAGTGATCTAAACAACTTTTTCATCATTCTAATATCTAAACTGCGGTTTTAAATATATTATATATATACACTACCAGTCAAAAGTTTTTGAACCTTAAGATGTGTAATGTTTTTTTAAAGTCTCTTCTGCTCATCAAACTATATTTATTTGATCCAAATTACAGCAAAAAACAGTAAAGTTTTGAAATATTTTTACCATTTAAAATAACTGCTTTCACTTGAATGTATTTTAAAATGTAATTTATTTCTGTGATGTGCAGCTGTATTTTCAGCATCATTACTCCAGTCTTCAGTGTCACATGATCTTCAGAAATCATTCTAATATGATGATTTGCCATAAAAAACATTATTATTATTATTATTATTATTATGTTGAAAACAGATGAGTAGATTTTTTTCAGGTTTCTTTGATAGAAAGTTCAGAAGAACAATAATTGTGTGTAATAGAAATATTTTGTTATAAATGTCTTTGTCACACTTGATCAATTTAAAGAATCCTTGCAAAATAAAATAATTAATTTATATACTTGTGATAATGATAATGATAATAGTAATAATAATAATAATCGTAGGAGAATCGTGATCTCTATATGAGATCAAAAAATCGTGATTCTCAATTTATCCAGAATCGTGCAGCCCTACTACCAAGTATTGAGTACCTGTACAGTGAATTAACATACTTTCCAGAAGGCCAACAATTCACTATTTTTTTTTAATTATTATTGGTTTTATGAAGTATTCTAATCTGTCTAATTTGTTTGTGAATTTGTGGGTTTTTATTAAATGTGAGCCAAGATCATCACAATTAAACTTCAGTCTGTGTGCACTGAATTTATTAAATACATGATTTTCTGATTTTGAGCTGAATTACTGAAATAATTTAACTTTTCCTCGACATTCTTATTTATTGAGAAGCACCTATACATCGTTAGATCAACATGGCTGCTTATATCCATATCCACTCTCATCCAAACTGATTCACTGAAAAACACTATTATGTTGGCTTTTGTGTGACGGCAATTTAACCTTTTACACAAACTCACATGTTTATCATGTGGTTGAATCCATTCATTTATTAGATATTTACTTAGTGACGCTTTTATTTCCATATTGAATGATGCTTCCATAACAGATTTGTATCCAGTATAGCATTGTTCCTATAGCTGTGATTTAAAGTGTGGTTTCTCTGGCATTTTCAAAGGCATGTAACATATACTATGGCTTGGCTTGATACACAGTCTAATAATCTAACAAAATCAAATTGTTAATATTTTTTACTGTATCAATATTTATGTCCTTTACATTTCCTATGTACCCAACGCATATTATAAAAAGGGTTATTTTAGGAAGAGATTGCCCTTATTATAAAGCAAAATGTGTTTGGTTATATCGAGAATGTGCTATGATTGGATGAATCCACAAATGCATGCAACAATCTACAAACTTGCAAGACACAATTCTCAAATAAATGGCAGACAAAGTTGTGTTTGTGACATAAAAATGTATTTGTGAATGTGTTTTTTATTTGCAAATCTCATTTTATTTATTTGTGAATTTAATTGTGAAACTGATATTTATGTATGGATCTCATTCTATTTATTTGTTAGTAAATTTTTTGTCAATCTCTTTACATTTATTTGTGGGTTTATTTGGAATAATACAACAATTCTACCTCCATAGCTCCACCTGTATAGATCTGCTATGCATTATTTTCATATGCTATTTATGCTGCAAGCAGTATGTCTTGAATACTCAGAGCACCATATCAGCATATGTATTGGCAGAAGCAAGTTCATGTACTTATACATTAGTCTTTATGAACACTTTATGAAAATAATATAAAAAGAAATGTCATAATTGACATTGTCTCCCCATAAAACAACAGTGTATGTACAGTACAGACCAACAGTTTGGACACACCTTCTCATTCAAAGAGTTTTCTTTATTTTCATGACTATGAAAATTGTAGAGTCACACTGAAGGCATCAAGGGCTATTTGAGCAAGAAGGAGAGTGATGGGGTACTGCGCCAGATGACCTGGCCTCCACAGTCACTGGACCTGAACCCAATCCAGATGGTTTAGGGTGAGCTGGACCGCAGACAGAAAGCAAAAGGGCCAACAAGTGCTAAGCATCTATTGGGAACTCCTTCAAGACTGTTGGAAGACCATTTCAGGTGACTACCTCTTGAAGCTCATCAAGAGAATGCCAAGAGTGTGCAAAGCAGTAATCAAAGCAAAGGGTGGCTACTTTGAAGAACCTAGAATATGAAATATTTTCAGTTGTTTCACACTTTTTTGTTATGTATATAATTCCATATATAATTGCACATGTGTTAATTAATAGTTTTTATGCCTTCAGTGTGAATCTACAATTTTCATAGTCATGAAAATAAAGAAAACTCTTTGAATGAGAAGGTGTGTCCAAACTTTTGTTAATTAATATAAATGAATATAAAGAAGACACTTACAGTGCTCTTCTGGTGTTTTTGATTACTGGCAGCAGTCTCATCAGTGCTTCATCAGATCTTCTGTATTTCTTCAGTTCAAACTTCTCTTGAGTCTCTTCTGACATGAGGAGCACAAACACCAGAGCTGACCACTGAGCAGAGGAGAGATTCTGCTCCGAAAGTTTTCCAGAGCCCAGATTCTTCTCGATTTCCTCCACAAAGTCATCTTTCAGTTCATTCAGACAGTAAAATAGATTGATGGTCCTCTCTGTTGATTGCTCCATCTCTATTTTCTTTTTGATATAGTCAGTAGTGTCTTTGGTGTCCTCTGTTTTGAGCTCCAATCCTGGCAGTAGTTCCTTCAGGTCTCTCTGGTTGGACTCCAATGAAAGACCCAGGAGGAATCGGAGGAAGAGGTCCAGGTGTCCATTCTCACTTTGTAAAGCCTCATTGACTGCAGCTTTATGAAGATCAAACAGTGGCTTTGTGGACAGGATACATGACAGTTTTTTCCAGGATTCGAGAAATGGGTTTGCTTTCTTGTTTTTGTTAATGAAAAACACATAGAGAGCAGCAAGTAATTCCTGGATGCTGAGATGTATGAAGCTGTAAACATTTCTCTCTGACATAGATTTTTCCTCCTGAAACATCCGAGTGCATAACCCAGAGTACACAGAACCCTCATTGACATTTAGTCCACACTCCTCAAGATCTTCTTTGTAGAAAATCAGATTACCTTTCTGTAGTTGTTTAAAGGCCAGTTTCCCAAGCTTCAGAATAATATCATCAAAAGGCATGACTTCAGCCTTAGTTTTAGGATCCTTGCAATATTTTATTTTCATCTGCTGTTTCTGAGAAAGTAAAAAGTTTGTGTACATCCCTGTGAGGGTTGTAGGTGTTTTGTCATTGCTCTCTTGAACCAGCAGAGGCTGAAGAACAGTGAGAGAGATCCAGCAGAAGATCGGGATGTGACACATGATGTACAGACTTCTGAATTTTCTGATGTGACAGATGATGTTTTCAGCAACCTCAGGACTGCTGTTTCTGATAAAGTACTCCTCTTTCTGCTCATCATTGAATCCTCGTATCTCTGTCATCTGATCAATGTATTCTCGGGGTATCAGACTGGCTGCTGCTGGTCTGGATGTGATCCAGATGAGAGCAGAGGGAACCAGATGTCTCTTGATTAGGGCTGTAACTATCTTACTCACTGTTGTTTTCTTATTAACATCTGTAAAACTGTCACCCTCTTCAAAGCTCAGAGGGAAGCGACATTCATCCAGCCCATCAAAGATGAACATGACCTTATTGCCATCTTCAGGAAGAGATGTCAGCCCTTTAAAGCCACTAAAGCAGTATGTGTTAAGCAATCCCATGAGACTGTACTCCTCTTTAATCAAATTCAGTTCACGGAATGGGAGTGGAAAAATGAAGACTGTATCTTGATTTTCTTTTCCTTTAGCCCAGTCAAGGATGAATTTATTAACAGAGACAGTTTTTCCCACTCCTGCAATCCCCACTGTCAACACTTTTCTGTTTTGTCGACCCATATGGTCTTTGAACATGTCATTACACTGGATCGGCGTGTCCTTGGCAGTCAGTCTGTTGTGATTTGATTCGATCTGTCTCACCTCGTGTTCATTCGTTCTTCCTCCAGTCTGATTCTCCACCACATATAAATCAGAGTAAATATCGTCCAGGTATTTATTATGACCCGTCTGTGAATTACCAACAAATATCCGCTCACATTGCTGTTTTAACTTGTCCTTCAAGATCTTTGTGTAATCATTATGAGTAGCTTTATTGTCCTCTGCAGCAGAGCCTTTGAGAAAATGGAAAAAAGTCAGCCAAGAGTAAGTAATTTTTTAATAAAATAATGATTCTGAAATCTTTAAGTAGATTCTGATATGGTCTGTGATTCCCATCACAAACCTTGAAAACTGTGCAAGTCTATATTTGAATTAATGCTCCTGAAATGCCAATGAGTAAGTCTTAAGTCTAGTTCACACTACAGGACTTTAAGCCTGTTGCAAGGTAACAAGCTCGCTGACAGGTCGGGCTGTGATCGGGGGAAAATCAGTGGGTGATCTCGCTTGTGTTTTTGTGACAAAACATGGTTTGGGGACAGGACAGAGTCATTGGGTGACAGAGCTGTCAGCTCGTGTAGTGCGTTGATCATTAACTTAGTGTTGCGTAGTGTGAACACCATAATGACTTCAAGACAGACAATCAAGTGATGTAGTCTGAACCGCATAGGGATCTTTAGAGGTTTAAAGTCATGTACTGTGAACTAGGCTTTAAGAGGGTGTTCAGTGGGTGTTTGAACAGGTTTGGCACTAAACTCCACAGGTCAGTGATCCTCCAGAACAGGTTTAGATAACCCGGTTCTAGACCAGATATAGGCAAGTTCAGTCCGAGAGAGCCTCCGTCCTGCAGAGTTTAGCTCCAACCCTAATCAAACACACCTGAACAAGCTAATCAATGTCTTCAGGATTATAAAGGCTATGGGCAGGTGAGTTTCTTTTTCAGAATTTTTTTCCCCCAGCAGCTATATAAGAATAATCTTACCTATTCCTGCTCAAGACTTTACTCTGAATTTTCCCCTATAATTATGCATGCTGCTTCTAAACATCAAAGTTCTGGTGAAACTGTTCATTCATCGTTACAAGAAACACTATCCAGTTTACCACTGATAATGTCTATGCTCACAAAATCAACAATAAAGCTGCAGTGAAAGACTGCACACCAAAATGCTAATGATTTGGTAGAGCTTTTGCTTGTTTGTTTTGCTTGTTATAGAATTATTCATTTAATGTGACATGACATGACGTGACATTCAGCCATTCAGCCAAGTATGGTGACCCATGCTCAGAATTCGTGCTCTGCATTTAACCCATCCGAAGTGCACACACACAGAGCAGTGAACACACACACACACTGTGAACACACACCCGGAGCAGTGGGCAGCCATTTATTTATGCTTTTATGCTGCGGCGCCCAGGGAGCAGTTGGTGGTTCGATGCCATGCTCAAGGGTACCTAAGTCATGGTATTGAAGGTGGAGAGAGCCCTGTACATGCACCCCCCCCCTACAATTCCTGCTGGCCCGAGACTCGAACTCACAACCCTTCAAATTTGGAGTCCGACTCTCTAACCTAAAGTTTTAATCAAGCTTTTTAGTCCTTCATAAACTGGGGGTCATAGTTCTATCAAATTAATTTGAGAGGGAGAAAAAGAGAGAGAGAGAATTTTTTTGTTCACAACAACTTTATTAAGTCATACAAATAAATTCACAATATAATTGAAAAAACTCATCACATTACACATTTCCAAGGTGTTTCCACATTTCAATTTTTTCACACCTTAAACTTATTCCAATATCAAATTAAAAAAAACATTTCATCCACTACTGTACAAATAACTTAATTATACCCCCAACTATGCAAAAAACTTTCATAGTCATTGTGGCAGGGGGGGGCGTGGTTTAGCTGCAGCGGTAGAGAGAATCAGGAGACGAACGGTGAGTGAGTGGTTTGGACGGAAATGATCAACACCTGTCTCTTGTTTCAGTAATTGGCGTGGAGAGAGTATATAACGCCAGGAGAAACAGGAGCAGTTGAGAGAGAGAAGGACGTCATTTTATCCCTCACAGCCCTACATTAAGAGCAACATCAGGCACTGCTGGACTTGAGAACAGATCAAGAGCGGCGGTTAACATTTAACATTTATTCATTTAGCAGACGCTTTTATCCAAAGCGACTTACAAATGAGAACAATAGAAGCAGTCAGGTCACCAAGAGAACAACAACAGTATACAAGTGCCATGACAAGTCTCAGTTAGTCTAATATAGAACACATAGCCAGGTTTTTTTTTTTTTTAATGAAAAGACAAGAAAAGGAAAAGTGCTAGTATTAGTTGGTTAAGTGCAGGTGAAAAAGATGAGTCTTCAGATATTTCTTGAAAATGAGTATATACTCAGCTGTAAGAATTGAGATTGGGAGGTCATTCCACCAGCTGGGCACAGTCCAGGAAAAGGTCCATGAGAGTGATTTTGAACTTCTTTGGGATGGCACCACAAGGCGTCGTTCACTTGCAGAGCACAAACTTCTGGAGGGCACATAAGATTGAACTAGTGAGTTTAGATAAGTTGGTGCCGTGCCAGTGGTTGTCTTGTAGGCAAGTGGGGCGGGGCCGAGAGGCGTGGGAACGAGGAGTGAGGCGCAGGTGTAGCTCATCTCCAATCACTACACCTGGCCTCACTCCTCGTTCCCACGCCTCTCGGCCCCGCCCCACTCGCCACAGCAAGCATCAGTACTTTGAATTTGATGCGAGCGGCTACCGGTAGCCAGTGTAACCTGATGAGGAGAGGAGTAACGTGAGCTTTTTTTGGCTCATTGAAGACAACCCTAGCTGCTGCATTCTGGATCATTTGCAGAGGCTTGACAGTACATGCAGGAAGGCCCGCCAGGAGAGCATTACAATAGTCCAATCTGGAGAGAACAAGAGCTTCGACAAGAAATTGCTCTGATAGGATGGGTCTAATCTGCCTAGTGTTGTATAAGGCAAACCTGCAGGACCGGGTCGTTGTATCAATGTGGTCGGTGAAGCTTAACTGATGATCCATCACAACTCCTAGGTTTCTGGCTGTCCTCGAAGAAGTAATGGTTGACGAACCCAGCTGTATAGAGAAGTTGTGATGAAGCAATGGGTTAGCTGGAATCACCAGGACTTCTGTCTTCGTAAGCTTAAGCTGAAGGTGATGGTCATTCATCCAGCTAGAAATGTCACTCAGACAGGCTGAAATGCGAGCAGCTACGTTGGATCATCTGGCTGGAATGAGAAGTAGAGTTGGGTATTATCAGCGTAGCAGTGATAAAAAAAAAAGCCATGCTTCTGAATGACAGATCCTAAAGATGTCATGTAGATGGAGAAGAGAAGTGGTCCCAGTACTGAGCCTTGAGGAACCCCAGTAGCAAGGTGGTATGACTTTGAAACATCACCCCTCCAAGACACACTGAAGGATCTGTCAGAGAGGTAGGACTTAACCCACAGGAGTGCAGTTCCAGAGATGCCCATCTTTCTGAGGGTGGACAGGAGTATCTGGTGATTAACAGTGTCAAAAGCAGCAGACAGGTCCAGTAAGATGAGTGCCGAGGATTTTGAAGCTGCTCTTGCTAGTCGCAGGGCTTCAGTAACCGAGAGCAGAGCAGTCTCAGTTGAGTGGCCACTTTTGAAGCCAGATTGGTTGCTGTCCAGGAGGTCTTTCTGTACAAGAAACATAGAAAGCTGGTTGTACACAGCTCGCTCAGGTGTCTTTGCAATGAATGGAAGGAGGGATACCGGTCTGTAGTTTTCAGGAAGTGCTGGATTTAGAGATGGTTTCTTGAGCAGTGGGCTTACCCGAGCCTGCTTGAATGCTGAGGGAAATGTTCCAGAGTGAAGAGAGGAGTTGATAATGTGAGTAACCGAAGGTATAACTGAAGAAGAGATCGCTTGAAGGAGGTGAGTGGGTATTGGATCAAGTGGACAAGTAGTAGGATGATTGGATAGAAGTTTGGAGACGTCCATCTCTGAGAGTGGGGAGAAGGAGGAGAAAGAGGGTGCGTCGGTCATTGTGAAGTTGTCCTCATTCTGCGGTGTGGAGAATTGGTCACTGATGGATCTTGTCTTATTTGTGAAGAAAACTGCAAAGTCGTCCGCTGTAAGAGTTGATGGAGGAGGCGGAGGCGGCGGATTAAGAAGAGAAGAAAAAAGTCTTGAAGAGACTTTCAGCAGCTGTTAATTTTGTTGTGGTAGTAGGATGTTTTAGCAGTGAAGACATTTGCAGAGAAGGAAGAGAGGAGAGACTGATACACACTGAGGTCAGTAGAGTTTTTTGATTTCTGCCATTTCCTCTGTGCAGCCCTGAGTTTAGAGCGAGGTTCACGGAGAACCTCGGACAGCCAGGGGGCAGATGGGGCAGTGCGTGACAACAGTGGGCAAAAGTTGTCCAAGCAAGATGTTAAAGTGAAGCAAAGAGTGTCTGTAGCGCTGGTCTTGTCCAGAGCAGAAAACTGAGAGAGTGCAGGAAGTGAGGATGAAACCACAGCAGATAGGTGAGATGGAGAGAGTGAGCGTAGGTTCCGTCGAAAGGTGACCTGTGTTGGAGTGTGAGGCACTTCAGGAGTAAGTGCTAGGTTAGCAGTAATGAGGAAGTGGCCAGAGGTGTGCAGTGGAGCAACTGAAGAGGTGTCAACAGAGCAACAGCGTGTGTAGATGAGGTCCAGTTGGTTGCCTGATTTGTGAGTCGCTGTAGTAGACACTAGCTTGAGATCAAATGACGTGAGCAGAGTTTTGAAGACTGGCGGTTTATCTAGGTCGATGTTGAAGTCACCAAGCAGTACCAGAGGAGTACCATCTTCAAGAAAGTTTGATAGCAGCTCATCCAACTCCTACAAGAAGTTTCCCAGTTGACCTGGGGGACAATAAATGACCACAAAGTGTATTTTAACAGGGTGGGTTACAGTAATGGCATGTGATTCAAATGAACCAGTACCTGTAGGTGATGGCTGAAGATCAAATTTCCATTCTTTGGATATAAGGAGACCCGTACCTCCAACCCTCCCAGTGGTACGAGGAGTGTGGGAACAAGTGAAATTAGTGGAGAGGGCTGCAGGGGTGGCAGTATCTTCAGGTTTGATCCAAGTCTCTGTCAGTGCCATGAGGTTGAGACAAGAATGAGTAGCAATAGAAGAAATGAAGTCTGCTTTTGTTAACTGCAGACTGGCAGATCCAGAGACCAACTGGAATAGAGTGCGTGGTAGTAGAGGTCATAGGGACATGGCGTAGGTTTGTCAGACAGGCCTTCCTGCGACGTACATAGCGTGCTCTCCGAGTGTTAGTAGTGATAGTAGAGATCTGAAAGCACATAGTGACTACAAGTGTAAAAGATATTTGAGAACAAGCTATACAAAAAGTAAAGAAAGAGAAAAGCCATACTCAAGTGCCCTGTCAGTGTTCTTGCTCGGTGGAGTCGCGCAGGTAGAGTCGTTTGTCTTTACACTCGTCTGTCTTCAAACGAGGGCTGCCGCGGTGAAATCTGCCGCTTTTGTATTTGCCTGATTACCTGTGATTGAAGTCAGCTGGCCACGCCTCACTATTTAGCAGATCGAAATTGGGCAGTCCCGTGATAGGCAAACGCAAAACCAAGCGCCACTTTCAGCGCGTATTTACCAGGGTAAGACACACAATATTTAAACCAAAAACTTTTCTAGCAATGACGATCTCACAGTAGTCTAATGAGAAAACGACACTAAACACTCACAAGCTGCTGTCCTTCTCTGTCGCTCGACTGTTTCTTATGACAAGTGTCATAAGACAAGGCCACGCATGTGCAGGTGGGAGAGACTGAGCCGCGACCGCTGGGTTTTGCTTCAGGGGAACAGAGCGAAATTGGGAGAGATCTTGTCTCAAGACAAGAAATTAAAACATGCTTTTCAACAGGTTCATTCCATCGATGGCCAGCCTCTCCATCCTGCCCACCCGCTCACCTATCTGTATTTTGCCATTTAAAAAATCGGTTGTATTGAGTGACCCAAGACGCTCCGACAAAAGTAAATACAACCCAGTTGTTCATTCCTAAGAGCCACAGGGAAATGCTTCTTCATGCGGCTCATACTAATCTTATGGCAGGCCATTTGGGAAAGGCAGCAACAATGGAGAGAGAATCAGAAGGCGAATGGTAAGTGAGTGATTTGGATGGAAATGATCAACACCTATCTATTGTTTCAGTAATTGACGTGCAGAGAGTATATAACACCAGTAGAAACAGGAGCATTTATGAACATATATTATATATATTTAAGTATATTAAACAAATCTTCCAATATTGAACACTCTAAAAAAACAGTGAAAAATTGTTTCCCCTTTTTTTACAGAATGGGCACTTGTCAGACAAATTAGAATTAATAATACTCACAAACAACAACTACGCCATGCAGTAACTTCCACTGAAGATCAACTGTACACTTTTCCAAAGGTGTTTTATAAAGAATTCTCCATACAGGTTTTACATCATCTTCCAACCCCAACTTTTCTCTCCATACTGTACCTTTTCGTTCCCTAGGAAAAGTTTTATTCAAAACCTTAACACAGCATTTATACAACAATTTACTTCGAGCATCTTGAAAGTTCAGATCCTCCAGACCTTCCAAGTCCAAAAAATAACCATTTAAGTACTTTACATCCGGAGTGATTAAAATGTTTGAAATTAATAGAAATTAATAGAAAAAACCTTACGATTATAATATTCCTTCAACTGTGTTTTTTCTTCTACTGTCAACCTTTGCATTAGCAAATCTATAATCTTTCCAACCTGACATACAGACTGAACTCTCAAAAAAGATACAACTGCCTGAACATTGCTTAGCTCAGGACCATCAATGTCCATTAAATGGTGTTGCCTTAGAGCCTTTGATGAGCCATATCCAACCTTGCTCCATGAACAAGGGGTTCCTTAAAAATCTAAATTATGCCATTAATAACTCACCCTCATGTCGTTCCAAACCCAAGAGACCTCCGTTTATCTTTGGAACACAGTTTAAGATATTTTAGATTAAGTCCAAGAGCTCTCAGTCCCTCCGTTGAAACTGTGTGCATGGTATACTGTCCATGTCCAGAAAGGTAAGAAAAACATCATCAATGTAGTCCATGTGACATTAGAGGGTCAGTTAGAATACTTTGAAGCATCGAAAATACATTTTGGTCCAAAAATAGCAAAAACTATTACTTTATTCAGCATTGTCTTCTCTTCCATGTCTGTTATGAGAGTTCAAAACAAAGCAGTTTGCGATATCCGGTTCGCAAACAAATCATTCGATGTAACCAGACCTTTTTGAACAAGCTCACCAAATCGAACTGAATCATTTTAAATGGTTTGCGTCTCCAATACGCATTAATCCACAAATGACTTAAGCTGTTCACTTTTTTTAATGTGGCTTACACTCCCTCTGAGTTCAAACAAACCAATATCTCGGAGTAATTCATTTACTCAAACAGTACACTGACTGAACTGCTGTAAAGAGAGAAATGAAGATGAACACTGAGCCGAGCCAGATAACGAACAAAAGACTGACTCGTTCTCAGTGGCTTAGGTTATTGTGTTAACTTAACCTACCACATGTCAAACTAATAACATTGTCAGCATTAAATCTATAAATGCTGCTTTCAGTTAACAGTACATTTTCGTCAGTTATTTTATCTAGACAGATCGATTAATTTCTTAGATTTCAAAATCATTTAAAATCATATACTGACAATGTAGTAGCACTGTTCTGTATCTGTATCTGTTTAAATCATGTTTTAATTCGAAAATAGAACTAGCCTTTAACATCCTGTTCGACTATTGCAGTCATTATAACCTTCTGATCAAGCCAGAATCACTCCATTCTGCTCATACTCTGGTCGGCAGCTATATAACGGGCTGTTGGCATGAATTGTTCTTGTGATGGTGGCTCTTGGAGAGAGTGAAAACCATGACGCTCAGACTATTAACCCCTTACTAGTAACCCCCCTTTTTTGGCATGGAGACCGAAATTACATACCCAAAATAAAAAGGTTTCTGCTCATGATTCTTTCTGACTAGATACATAATCAACCTTTGTTCACAAAGCTGACACTTTAAAGTTTACTGTTCAGGAATCAGAATCACTCAGACTGTTATGATAATAGAGATATATAAGCTCTAACATAAAAACAAAAATAAAAATATAAAAAACATATGTTTTAAATGTATTTAAAAAATTGTTGATGTAGGAAATGAGTTTGAAAACACAGTGTAGCTAAGGCCACAAGTCTTCCAAACCTTCATAAAAAATTTCATAATCGAATCTGTAAAACGGTGAATTTTATGAAATATTTTCTAAGGCCATGTCATGTGTGTTTTTAGAGAAGGCTAATCAGATTGATTTATGGCCCTTGTCATCTCTGTGAGATCTCACATGTAAACTCTCCTGTGTATTTTGTGTTTGTTTGGCTGTGAAAACTGCCCGATTAATCCCTATCTGTTATTCCATTGTTCTCACCAAACGAGTCTTTCACACCTCCGCCAGGTATGACACATTATCCGCATTATTCTTTTATCATTATTCTTTTGTTTTTATTCCACCTTTATTAGCCTTGATTGTGGTTTTTCAGGCTTTACAAAGACACAAAGCAGCAATCTCACTTCAGTCTCTGTTTGCATTTAGCCCTTATTTATCAAAAGTCTTACTATAAAAATACAACAAAACATTTTCTTACGACCTTACGTGAATTATTGAGACAAAAATGCATTATGAAGAAGAAAAGCACCTGCTATTAGTAGCATTGGTGCTATCGTTAGCATCAAGCTACATCTGACAATTTATGAAATTATTAGTACACTTTTACTAAAAACTCACTTTAAACCCCGATCGAGTGTTTATAATAACTTCCTTTAGCGATCAGGGGTGGAATTTGGTCGTTTACTGTTGTAAAAATATGTTATTTGTAGCCTTTTTCATCGCTGCACAAGTTAGCATTTCCGATGTACATTTTCAATTTTTTTTATAAAAACGCCCCAGATCTCAAGAAATTCTCATACCAAGCTTTACTATCGTAATCGCGGGTTTATTGTTCGGATATTTTGTGTGTACAGAGGTGTTTCAGTGTTGTTTTGGCCAGATAACTACCAGGAAGTGTGCAGGAAGCATGTGACACGATGGGGCGGTGTCCAGATATTACACTCTCATATTGACATTTGGGAAGGCCCAATCGGAGTCTGAGACACACAGCACGAGCTGCCGGCACAGCAAACACATACACAGGTCGCTGGGAGAGACTGTTTATCATCTGATCGCGTAAATCCGTGGAAAATGAATAGAAATGACGATTCTGTCTGAAGAAATATGAAGTAAACATCAGTAAATATATCCATATATCTCCGCAGATATGCATCTTTGGTCTATAAATCCTTATTGACGCTGTTCAGTGAGTCTATGTGAACACAAATAAACCGCTTTTGACGTGACTGAATATGAGTGAGTTGTGAATTTCTATTCAAAATGTGGCATAATACGGATTTATTATTTTGCACTCCTGACATAAATCACTAAATATCTGTCACTGCAACAATGTTTTATCAAAATATTGGTCAAATATCGAAGCTAGAGTCTTTAAACTTTCAATTGATGCATAGTTTGTCCAGATGAAGTAAGACAGTGATGTTTAATGTGCTGTGAAAGTGAAACAATAATAAACTGACGTAAAGGGGTTAAAAAAGGTCCTTGCTCCAGTAAGAATCACTCCGCTCTGCTCATACTCTGCTTGGCAGCATGTCTCTGTGGCAGATGCATGGGGGAGGGTTGAGTCCCGAGTTGAGCGTCGCTGGATGTTAAAAAGAAAACCCGGTTTTCATTCCAACAAGCCGATATAAACTACACATTCGAAGTTAATCGATAAAATCGATTTATCGCCCAGCCCTACTTGCTTTCATATAATATAGCTGCATTAAAATGGAGGTGTATAAAATGTTAGAGTGCAAATTTTGCACAGCGCGTGTGATGCTGAGTGCGATGTGCAGCATTTATTATTATTTGTTTTATCTTCATTACAAATCTTGTAAAAAAATTATGTTGTAATGCTTATGCAAAATGTGAATTCACATTGAAGTGTTTGTGCGAAAATTATTAATGCGCATTAATGACAGGGAGGCGCCCTCCCGATCACTTGAACTATATTGCTCCATACGGTAGTCAGCATTTGAAGTGGATCAAAACCTTTCTTCAAAGTTCTCCTATAACCAATATGACGAGTCCTATCTAAACCTGTTCAGCAAGTTTGAAACTCATAAGAAACTGTCAAAATGAACTGTCAATTTATCTCGACCCCCACAAGCTATACAGGGAGTGCAGAATTATTAGGCAAGTTGTATTTTTGAGGAATAATTTTATTATTGAACAACAACCATGTTCTCAATGATTCCAAAAACTCATTAATATCAAAGCTGAATATTTTTGGAAGTAGTTTTTAGTTGTAGCTATTTTAGGAGGATATCTGTGTGTGCAGGTGACTATTACTGTGCATAATTATTAGGCAACTTAAAAAACAAATATATACCCATTTCAATTATTTATTTTCAGCAGTGAAACCAATATAACATCTCAACATTCACAAATATACATTTCTGACATTCAAAAACAAATCAGTGACCAATATAGCCACCTTTCTTTGCAAGGACACTCAAAAGCCTGCCATCCATGGATTCTGTCAGTGTTTTGATCTGTTCACCATCAACATTGCGTGCAGCAGCAACCACAGCCTCCCAGACACTGTTCAGAGAGGTGTACTATTTTCCCTCCTTGTAAATCTCACATTTCACGATGGACCACAGGTTCTCTATGCGGTTCAGATCAGGTGAACAAGTAGGCCAAGTCATTAGTTTTTCTTCTTTTAGACCCTTTCTTGCCAGCCACGCTGTGGAGTACTTGGACGCATGTGATGGAGCATTGTCCTGCATGAAAATCATGTTTTTCTTGAAGGATGCAGACTTCTTCCTGTACCACTGCTTGAAGGTGTCTTCCAGAAACTGGCAGTAGGACTGGGAGTTGAGCTTGACTCCATCCTCAACCTGAAAAGGCCCCACAAGCTCATCTTTGATGATAGCAGCCCAAACCAGTACTCCACCTCCACCTTGCTGGCGTCTGAGTCGGACTGGAGCTCTCTGCCCTTTACCGATCCAGCCACGGGCCCATCAAGACTCACTCTCATTTCATCAGTCCATAAAACCTTAGAAAAACCAGTCTTGAGATATTTCTTTGCCCAGTCTTGAAGTTTCAGCATGTGTGTCTTGTTCAGTGGTGGTCGTTTTTCAGCCTTTCTTACCTTGGCCATGTCTCTGAGTATTGCACACCTTGTGCTTTTGGGCACTCCAGTGATGTTGCAGCTCTGAAATATGGCAAAACTGGTGGCAAGTGGCATCTTGGCAGCTGTACGCTTGACTTTTCTCAGTTCACGGGCAGTTATTTTGCGCCTTGGTTTTTCCACACGCTTCTTGCGACCCTGTTGGCTATTTTGAATGAAACGCTTGATTGTTCGATGATCACGCTTCAGAAGCTTGGCAATTTTAAGAGTGCTGCATCCCTCTGCAAGATATCTCACTATTTTTGACTTTTCGGAGCCTGTCAAGTCCTTCTTTTGACCCATTTTGCCAAAGGAAAGGCCTAAAGTTGCCTAATAATTATGCACACCTGATATAGGGTGTTGATGTCATTAAACCACACCCCTTCTCATTACTGAGATGCACATCACCTAATATGCTTAATTGGTAGTAGGCTTTCGAGCCTATACAGCTTGGAGTAAGACAACATGCATAAAGAGGATGATGTGGTCAAAATACTCATTTGCCTAATAATTCTGCACACAGTGTACAGATCTACCCCCAAAAACCCAACTCTCTCCAGCTGAACTGAATTCGGTCTGTTTGCTAATTCTGTTCAGCAATTTTTAAACCCTCATAAGACACTGTCAATATGAAAGACCAAGACATTCACACCTTTATCTCGATCCCCACAAGCTATACAGAACTACCCCCGAAAACCCAAATCTCTCCAGCTGAACTGAATTCGGTCTGTTTGCTGGCAGCGAGGAATGGAGTGTTTGTCATGTTACTGGCTGAAACATGTCTGCACTCACCAACTCTTTGCATTCATTATTTTCTCACAGCTCACATTATTACTTTCACAAGACCATATTAATAACAAGTTATCAACTGGTTTTTAATCATTATTTTATGAAAACCATTGTTATTTGTGAACAAATACGTTTGTGGAAGGCTTTAAGACCAAGTGGAATCCTCCGCAGCTGCTCCCCTCACAGCGTTTGACTGTACTAAATCAGATTGAGGTGAATACAATTTATTGATCATGAGCCCAACATTTAGCAAGTCAGGAAAAAAAACATTCAGTCTGCCTGAAGGAATAAATACTTCATTGTAAGTTAATGCTGTTAAATTCACCAATTGTAGTAGTGCAGAAAAAATCATGAGGCATTCGCATGTGTGTAGATCTGCGAGAAGCAAACAAGGCTGTGATTACGGACAGTTATCCTCTGCCACATATTGATGAATTGTTGTCTAAGCTATGTTGAGCAATTGTTTTCTCTACAATTGACTTGGAGAGTGCTTATTTCAACTTCTTTTACATAAAGAAAGTCGTGATTTCACTGCATTCAAAACACATGAAGTCCTATTTTGGTTTTCCATGTACCATTTGGCCTAGCTTCGGCACCTTTTGTATTCCAGAAAATTGTATCTGTACTGCAAGGATTGACAAATGTGGCCCACTATCTCGATGATATTGTTTGAAGTTGTTCAACTCCTACAGGGTGCAGGACTTCAAATTAATACTCCGAAATGCCAATTCAGTAAGACAAGTCTATGCTTTTTGGGTCATACAGTGTCAGTACAAGGTGTTCATCCAAACGAGGATCATCTTAATGCGATGCTTCATGGACCAGTTACTACAGATGCTCACCAGCTTCGTTCCTTTCATGGATTAATCTCATGGTACAGCAAGTTTATTCCAAATTCTGCCACTGTGGTAGAGCCATTACATGGTTGTATTAGGAAAAGAGTTCACTTCAGTTGGTCAGAAAAAGCTCAGAAAAGTTTCAACACTGTGACAGAGTTGCTGCTTAAAAGCTCTGCTTTGGCATTATTTGATCCTAATTTGCCAGTTGTGGTTTCAACTGATGCAACTATGGACTTGGAGCTGTACTGGATCAGATTGTGCTGGAATGAGAATTGCACGTTGGGCATCATGACTCTTATATTTTAACTATGAAGTATGGTTCTCAAAATCGTACTGCTGACTGTCTGTCTCGATTGCCTCTGCAAGCTTCTGAAGAGGAACCTGAATTTTTTTCATTTTTGTCTTAAGATGTCTGCTATAACTTCAACTGAGTTTGCTTCTGCCTCTGCATTAAGTCCAGAATTGACTTTGTTATGTGCACAAATTGATGGTTGGATGGCCTTTTTCGTCAATGGCTGTTAATAAAAATCTACTTCCCTATTTCCAAATAAGTGATGAATTGACTGTTCGAAATAACTATGTATTCAGAGGAGCACGTCTTCTTGTTCCTGTTTCACTATGACACATCTTGGTGAATTTGGCTCACGATGGCCATCAAGGAGTTGTGCTTACAAAGCAGCACCTTTGGGAACTCTACTGGTGGCCAGGTGTTCATTCTTTGGGAAAGGAAAAGGTGAAGAACTGACAAGTTTGTGTTTCTTCTGACAAAACCGCTATTTTTTCTGCTGCACCTTTGCAGAAAAAGTAGCTGTTGACATAGTGGGCCCGTTTAAAACTGCTACTTGGGATTGTCATTATATGATAACTCTGACTACCATAGTAAGTCGCCTGAAGTGGAATTTACTTCTTCAATCACAACTCAAAATGTTAAGTTTTTGACATCTGTTTTGGTCGATTTGGAAATCCACAGTACCTTGTATCTGACAATGGAGGTAATTTCCGTTCAGTGGATTTTGCTGAATTTCTGAAAAGGAGAGATATTCAGCCTATGTAAATAAGGTAAATAAGTAACTAAGTTAGCAACTATGTTGATTGCAATGCAATTTCCCATTGCCAACCAACTAAGTTAGTAACAGGTTAGCAACTATGGTTTTGGGAAATGCACCCCAGATTGGTTCATGTACTTAGCAGTTGTCAGATGGGAAAAAGTGGCATGTGTCTCATTTATCTCCTACCCTACCCTTACGAAAATTAACCATGGTTTTACTACAAATAAAACCAAAAAAACATGGTTACTATAGTTAAACCATGGTAACCACAAATTAACCATGGTTTTGCTAAATTAACCATAGTTTAACCATGGTATTTGAAGTAAATCTGTGGTTATACAAATGGTAGTCAACACCCCAAAAAACCATGGGTTACTACTACAGTTTTACAATAATAAAACCATGGTTATTTTTCGTAAGGGTAGCACCTATAGAATGTTCTATTTACAATTAACTTGTGGCCCTGCCCCTTCATTCAGGTTCCTCATCTACCTCTGTAGTGTTGTTTAAAAAGGAACTGTCAAACTCACCCATTCAAGTTCATATTCCTGCAGATCCTTCAACTGCTCCTGAAAGAGTTTCAGCATGTGTAGTCAACCTCCACGTTGGCTGCAGGATTATGTTACTTGGTTTAAAAGTAACTAGTATTAGTGGTGCATTGTTACAAGGGTACATTAAGAATCAGTCATGTTGTATTGCTAAATTGTTCATTAAGATGGACCGGGTTCTCACATTTCGAATCCAAGATGGCGGCTTACATGTAGCATGTGTGTACTGGCATCTCGCTGTTTGTCTTGTCCAGCATTTTATTTTTATTTTATTTTTTTCTATAATCTTAAGATCTGTTTTATGACTGTTTAAGACTATCATCAAAATGAAGACATTTTCCATACTCTTTTGCCTGCTCAATTGTTTGCAACTGAGGATTTTAATGGACTGCATGCTTTCAAGCCCCGAAGGGAGAGCAGGATATGTGCCATGTTTTTGGACCATTCCGAATACCGTGACCTCCTCTGAGTTGGTGGACGGAGATACTGTTATGAGGACCTGGGTCCTCAAGATTCACCTTATTCACTGGAGGCTGCTTATTTTGAGAGGTAGGCCAAAAAGCCTGCGATGTCTGTGGGCCTATGGAAATGGAAAGCTGTCTCCTTATGCGTCATCCATCTGCAGTGATCGTTCGACCACTGGCTCTGTGAGGAAAAGCTGGTTTGTTGTTCTTCTGCTTTTAATTTCGGGTAATATCCACCCTAGTCCAGGCCCAGAGATGGTGCAGCTTCAAACTCCTGATGAATTTAAATCTAGTGATGGTTTACGCTTCTTCCACCTTAACGTTCGCAGTCTGATAAATAAAATGGACTACATAAGAATATGGGCTGAATCAACAAACTCTGACATTATGGTTCTCTCTGAGACATGGTTAAATAAATCCATTACAAATTCCATGATACATATTGAGGGATATAATGTTTTTAGATCAGATCGCACAAAGAAAGGTGGTGGAGTTGCAGTTTATGGTAAGTCAAAATGGAACTGCACCTGTTTTTACACTGTTAGTAAGCCACATTTCTTTGAATTGGTGGCAATCAAACTTCATTTTTCAAATGATCATGACATCATCGTCATTGGATGCTATCATCCACCATCAGCATCAAGTGAAGTTATCACTTCACTTACTGATCTTCTTCATAACTGGACTAACTCCGAATTGATTTTACTTGGGGATTTAAACTGGGACTGGTCATCAAAATTGTCTGATCCATTCAAGGAAATTTGTGACTCTCTTTGTTTGGAGCAATTGATAAAATCTCCAACACTGTTGAATCAAAAAGACCCAAGCAAATCTTCATTAATTGATATCATTTTAACTAATGCTTCTCATAGATTTTCTGCTTCTGGGGTTTTCTGTAATGATGTAAGTGACCATTGTGTTATAGTATGTGTGAGAAATTGTAGGACCCCAAAAAGCAAACCACGTATTATTTCAAGACGTTATTTTAAGCATTTTAACGAGCAAGCTTTTTTACAAGATATTTATGATAGTGGTTTACATGTGGTTTCTTTGATACCTGATGTAGATTTAGCATGGGAGTATTTCAAATTTACTTTTTTAAGTATATGTGATAAACATGCTCCTTTTAAAAAATTCAGAGTAAGAGGGAGAGATAACCCCTGGTTTACGGAGTTAATTTCCTCACGTATCAAAGAACGTGATGCTGCATGGGTTAAAGCAAAGAAAACAAATAATCTTCAGGACTGAGTACATTACAGGACGTTAAGAAATAATAGTACAAAATTGGTTTAAAAAAAAGCTAAATGTGAATATTATTTATATATAATAAATAAAATAAAATTTTTATTATTATTTTTATTATTATTTATTATTTATTATAATAATATAATACAAAGGAATGTTGAAGCTGAAATATATCGCTCTACTCAGCTTTTTACATTTAACCCTGTTTTAGTATCACAAGTTCATAAAGCCCTACTAAATTTAGATTGTAAAAAGTCAACAGGGCCTGATAATATTGAACCTTATTTTTTTTAAATTGCAGCAGATTTTATAGCAGAACCTATTACTTCTATTTTTAATTTAAGTTTAACGTCAAATGTAATTCCCTTTGCATGGAAATCAGCCATGGTTCTTCCTTTGTTAAAAGGGGGTGATCCTCATGAACTGGATAACTATCATCCTATTTCAAGGTTATCAGTTATGGCAAAAGTTTTTGAGCCTTTTGTAAATGATCAGGTTAAACAGTTTTTAACAGAAAATAATATTTTAAATGAGTTTCAATTGGTGTTTAGGTCAGCCCATAGTACTGTAACAGCGGTAACTCTTGTCACAAATGATATTATTACTTCTTTGGACAATAAAAATTACTGTGCTGCTTTATTTTTAGATCTCTCTAAAGCTTTTGATTCTGTAGATCACAAAATTCTTTTAAAAAGACTCAGTTTCTTAGGTTTTAGTAAAATGAGTATAAATTGGTTTAAAAATTATTTATCCGAAAGATCGCAGTGTGTCTCTGTTGAAAATTACATAAAAAAAAAACTAGAAATCAAGAAAGGTGTTCTTCAGGGATCCATTTTAGCAACAAATTTTATTTTCAATTTATATCAATGGTTTGGGTCAAGATATAACTTAAGCTAAACTGCATTTATATGCCGATGATACAATTATTTAAACGGCTGCACAGTCCATGAAAAAAGCTGTAGAACTATTACAAGATTCTTTCCAGGTATTGCAATCTTCATTGTTAAATTTAAAATTGGTTTTAAATATTAAGAAAACTAAATATATGCTGTTTACTCGCTCTCGTAACAAACTCTTTTGGAAAAAAGACTTTGGAAGGGGACTGTGTAGAAAGACTTAATACCTATAAATACCTGGGCATATGGCTTGATGAAAGGTTAGGTTTTAATATTCATATTGACAATCTTTCAAAAAAACTGGGGTTTCAAAAAAACTGGACCCAAATTGGGGTTTCTTTTTCGTTTAAAGAAATGTTTTCCTTTTGAAGCCAAAAAGATAATTATTCAAAGTTGTTTTCTTTCTGTGCTGGACTATGGCGATTTGATTTATATGCATGCTAATGTATCTTCACTAAAAAAATTAGATTGCATATACCGTGCTGCAATACGATTTGTGACAAATGCTCCTACACGTACCCATCATTGCACTTTGTTTGATTTGGTTGGCTGGCCCTCCTTGTATCAGAGGAGAAAAATGCATATGTTGATGTTTATTGCCAAAGCTCTAATAGGTAAACTGCCTCTGTATATCTGTAGTCTCCTATCTTATTGTTCTGGTAGTTATAAAACTAGATCGTCTTTTAAATTACTTTTAACTGTGCCTCGATCATACACCGAGTTTGGTAAAACTGCCTTTTCCTGTTACGCGCCCAGACTATGGAATGAAATGCAGAGTATTTTGAAGCTAAACATGCTGCCATCGTTAAATATTTTTAGAAACCTTTTGATGTTACATTTGAAAGTATTATGTTCCTGTTTTACTTACTTAACACTTATATATTACATTAATCTTGAATGCTGGACATTTGTGTGACAGGATTTTTTTGTTTTTGTTTTGTTTTCCTTTAATGTTTGTCTTGTGATTGTAGCCAATGATAATCTCTCTCTGGGGCGTGCCTTATTCTAGGTGGCCTATAAAGATAGCCTTTTTTTTTTTTTTTTTTTATAACATAAAACAAATAAGTCTCACAAAATGTATACAAAAAATATATATACTTTACACAAAAAAACAAACAAACAGAGAAACCACCCCACCTACCCCCCACGAACAGGCACCAGATACAATGAAAAATATACACCGCAAACAATGACATACCTAATCAAACATATGCAAAACATTAAGATTAAAGATGGAGTGAAGGAATAGAACAATGAGCTATTAATTCAACCCTTATAAAGATACCTAAGGATGGGGCCCCAGATTTGATAAAATTTTTTAGAAGCATCAATCTTAGAAAAACGGATCCTTTCGAGCTTGAGAGCGGCAACCATCTCCGTCAGCCATTTATGAAAACTGGGCGGTGAAGTGGACTTCCAATCCATCAAAATCACCCTTTTCGCTACCACCATACCAAACATAAGAGACAGTTGCTGAGAATGTGTTAATGCTAATGTGGGGTCATAACATCCAAGCAAAGCTAATTCAAGATTTGGACTAATATCTTCTCCAAAAACATTTGAATACCACCGAAAAATATTCTTCCAAAACTCAGAAATCTCAGGGCAAAACCAAAAAGAATGGGCATGTGTGCCATCTGAGCTCTTGCATCTATCACATAATGGGGAAATTGAAGTGTAAAATTTATTGAGTTTAGTTTTGGTATAGTGTAACATATGCAATACTTTAAACTGTATAAGTTGTAATCTAGAATTAATAGAGCAGGTATGGATTCATTTCAGACCCTGTTCCCAAATCTCGTTTGAGATATTAATTCCGGTATCATTTTCCCATGCTACTCTGAGGTGTTCTGAAGACACTGCAAAATGAGAAACAAACAAAGAAACAAACCGTGTCACCAAATGTTTGTCCATAGGAGGTTGACCCAAAAGATCATACATAACATGATCCTGAGGCAAATCCTGAAACTCATTAAAAGAATGTTTTATGTAGTGACGCACCTGTAAATATCTGAAAAAATGTGATTGGGAAAGATTAAAGGTTTTATACAAGTATTCAAAAGTGGCAAATTTTCCATTTACATAAAAGTCCTTGACCGTGGTTAGGCCTTTGCCTCTCCACAATGAAAATACTTTATCAGACAGGCCAGGCAAAAAAAATTGATTATTGCAAATGAACAAGCGCACGGAAGGACGTGTGATGTTCAACACCATCTTCATTTGTTTTAAAATTCTAATGGAACTGAGCACAACAAAATTATTACATTGTAACTTCCTTAAAGATACAAGGTAGAAAAAAGAATAGTAGCTAGGGAGCTACCAACAACTGACCGAGCCTCAATATACAGCCACTTTGGATGTGTGTCCATCAAGTGATCGGCAGCTTGATTGCTAATCCGCCAGAACATCATAGTCCTGGCATTAGCAGCCCAATAATAGTGACGGAAAACAGGTAGTGCTAAACCACCCAACTCTTTCGGCTTCTGCAAATGGGCCTTAGAAATTCTATGTGCTTTAAAGCCCCAAATGAATGGCAAAATGACAGAATCGAATTGTTTAAAAAAAGAATGTGGCAGATATATAGGTAATTTCTGAAACAGATAGATAAAGCAAGGTAGAGAGACCATTTTAATGGCATTGACCCGACCAATTAAAGATAACGGAAGAACCCTCCATTTATCTATAGAGATTTTTAGCTTGTTTATGGCTTCAGTGAAATTTAAACTGAAAATATTTTTACAGTTTTTGGGAATGACTAATCCTAAATAAGTAAAGTGATCCTCTGTTATTCTAAAGGGTAATGACTTCAAAAACAGAGCATCCAGCCCCTGACCCAGGGGCATGAATACGCTCTTTTCCCAATTAACAGAATAACCAGAAAAAGAGCCAAAAACCTCCAGTGATTCCATTAAAAGTGGCAAAGCAGAACAAGGATCACTCAAATATAAAAGCAGATCATCTGCATATAATGACAGCTTAACCTCAGCACGACCACAGGATATACCCCTAATTCCAGAGTGATTGCGAAGATGGATGGCCAGAGGTTCTAAAGCTAAATCAAATAACAGTGGACTTAAACAACAGCCCTGACGTGTACCACGCTGAAGAGGAAAGAAAGCAGACCTATCCCAATTAGTAAGTATTGCAGATTTGGGGGAAGAATAAAGCATTTTTATCAATAGTTTAAAATTCTCACCAAAGCCAAACCGATCCAGGACGGAAAACATATAACTCCATTCAATACGGTCAAAGGTCTTTTCGGCGTCCAACGAAAGAACAGCCGCCTTAGACCTCTGACTCTCATTACTATACAAAATATTTAGCAGCACCGGCGGCGCCAGGGGGGGTCTTGGGGGGTCTCAAGACCCTGCCAAAAAATGCCTTGACCCCCCATTTGACCCCCCAGCCTCTTCCTGATTAAAAAATATATATATTCGGGATAAAGATCCAAAAATGTTTCTCTTCAAACTACGCAGAACAATAATAAATAATAATTATTTCGACATTTATTCATACACTGATCCGAGAACCGTTTCTGTCGTACGCGTCCGATTCGAGAACCGATGAGCTGATGATAACTGCGCATGCGTGATTCAGCGTGAAGCAGACTGACACAGAGCGCAAAAGAACCGGTGAACCATTTTTTTTTTTCAGCTGGTTTATTTGATCGAATTGTCCGAAATAACCGGTTCACTTGAGCACCTGCTCCTTTGCCCCTTAAGTGCCCTTTGGTCAAAGCAAAATTTCCTCATTTTTTTTTTTAATAACATAAACTTTTGTGAATGCCTGCCCACGCCCAATCATAATATTAGTACAATTTATTAATAATAATTTAGCCGTAAATAAAATGACCAACATGATGACCGTTCACCTGACTACGACCTCATCCAACCAGGAAGATTCCTCATGCTGCACGCGCATTTTTTAATTGCTAGAGGATATTTTCAACATCGTGGCAGCTGGTAAGTGGTGTTTCATTCTCAGCGAAGTGATTTTTGTTGCAGATACGTTGTTTATATTGCAGTGTGTAGCCTGTAGTCAAAGAGTATAGAAGTAACTTCTATACTCTTTGCTGTAATGTAGAAGTAACACTAGCGTGCTGTTTGAGGGAGAAAAGTTTCACATGCATCGAGGGGTCTGGTCTTTTTTATGTTATTTGAATAAACTTTTATTATATTACAGTACTTATTTATTTTTAACACGTAAAAATAATTATCACAACACTGGTAAGGCTTATTCAGATTTTCTCATTCTCTGAATTATCATTATAAAAATAAAAACAATTCAGAAATGAATTAAAATATAATTATATTTTAAATGTGATGCAAATATTTTTTCTACAAAAGCAACAGTGTTTACAACAGCAAGACCACTTTAGCCTGTAAACTCAATAATATCTATCTGGAAATAAATGTAAAAATATCAATGTCAATAAAAATGCATAATATACCTGACATGAAAGTGCAGTGTGAAGGATATGAATAACAAATGTAGCCTGTCATTTGTTTACATTGCAAAGGTGTTTTTGTTGTTTAGTAGCAGAAATATGCAGTTATTAGCCATGTCCACTGTATTTTTTGTTGGTTTTCATGAGACCCCCCTTGAAAAGACCAGGACCCCCCAATCAAAATTGTCTGGAGCCGCCACTGTTTAGCAGGCGATGAGAATTAAAAAAAGTAAATCTTCCTGGGACAAAGCCAGTTTGGTCTGAGTGAATTAAAGAGGCCACATGTTTATTCAAACGCTTGGCCAAAATTTTGGTAATCAATTTTTGATCGCAATTGAGGAGACTTATTGGCCTGTAACTAGAGGGCTCTGTAGCATCTCTATCTTTTTTCTTCAAAAGGCATATATGTGCCTCATAAAAAGAATCAGGAATTTTTTTCTTTTCAATCGAATGATTTACCATTCTAAGCAACAAAGGAGCAACTGCGTTTGCATTAGCCTTATAGAATTCCACACCAAACCCATCAGGACCTGTGGCTTTCCCATTAGAGAAGGAGTTAATTGCCTCTAAAATTTCACCGAGAGTAAACGGTTCCTCTAATTCCTCTCTGGCACATTCATTAAGTTTTGGAAAGTCCACCGAATCAAGAAATCGATGCCCTGTAGTACTCAGCTCAGAACAGCTAGAAGAATAAAGATGCTTGTAGAATTCAACAAAACGATTATTAATTTCTTTAGGATGCGTTAATAAAGTACCATTCTGAGATTTTATTTGATGAATGGCCCTACTAGCCTGCACACCCCTTAATTGCGCGGCAAGAAGCTTATCTGCCTTGTCTCCCAATTCAAATTGTTTTTGTTTAAGTTTTATTAACAAATTAGAAACCTGATCACTCAAAATAGAGGTATATTCATATTTCAACTTGAGAATAGCATTAAGGTCACTCTGAGCCTTAGAAGAACGAAATGTTTGTTCTAAAGGTGGAAGTATGGATTCTATCTCAGACAAACGTCTACGCTTCTCCCTCCTCAACGAAGATTCACATGCAATAATATGACCTCTTAACACTACTTTACAGGTTTCCCACAGACAAGAGTCTGAAACATCCCCCTTATCATTGGTCTCCAAAAATTGACTTAAACAATCAGACAGATAGGACTGAAACTGTTTATCCATTAATAATTGAGGATTGAAGCGCCAACAATACTGCACCTTTGGTAGCAAAGTTTTCAAAACCATAGAAATAGGGCTATGATCAGAAATGAGAATATTGTGATATTTGGACTGAGTCACCCCCTCAATGAGTTTAGAATCAATTATAAAGTAATCAATACTTGTATAGGATTTATGGACACGAGAAAAAAAAGAATCACGAGCAGTCGGGTTAAATAACCTCCATATATCCACAAGATTCAAGATTTTATCCAATTATTTAAAACGCCTACAGATTGAATAAGAGGAGGAACTTTTGAGGAGTGACGATCGAGTTGAGGATCTAAATAACAATTAAAGTCTCCAGCAATTATCAAATTGGTTAAGTTAGTATCTGGAAAGAGCCTGAATAATTTCCTAAAAAAATCTATATTCGGCCCATACACATTAACACATGTAATCGGGAAATTATTAATGAATCCAGATACAATAATATATCTTCCTGCAGGGTCAGACACCACAGAGTGCAATCGAAAAGGAACTGATTTCCGAAAAAGTATAGCCACACCTCTAGCTTTAGAGAAAAAAATGTGGCTTGATAAACTTGCGAAATCCAATTTGCCCTAAGCCGCATCTGTTCATTGGGTCTAATATGCGTTTCCTGAAGAAAAATAATGTCAGCCGACAATAACTTTAAATGTGCAAACACTTTCCCCCTCTTAATCGGCCCCATTCCTCTAACATTCCAACTAACAAATGTAATATTCACTCCATCATTACTTTTATTATTAAGACCCGTGTCAGTCATTCAATATCTTCAAAAGCATAGCAAACAAAAAATCAATAGTACTTGCAACCACAGCAAGAATAAACATGATCTGGTGCAACAAAAACAAAAACAAAGAAGAACTCACAAACTCCCCACAGCTGCCCCAAGAACCGAAGCAGCGAGTAGAAGAAGAAGAAAAAAACCCCACTTCTGTTCACCACTGCACAAATAGTCAGTAATCTGGATCATGTACCACCGTGAGAATTAACGGAATGTTCCAAAAATAGTCCACTTCTATTAGTCAGGGTCCATACTCGGACCAAGCTGAGTACGTAAAGACTATGCTGACTCATTCAACAAGTTATCCAAAAACATCTTGGCCTCTACCGGAGATTCAAAAAAAAGCTTGCGACCATTGTAATGCACCATCAATTTTGCCGGAAAACACAGAGACCATTTCAACCCAGCCTCCCGCAGGGCTTTCGTGATCGAACTAAACGCACGTCGCCACGCTGTCACCTCTGGTGTATAATCAGGGAAGATATGAATCCGCTTTCCTTTATATTCCAGAGGGAATTTATCTCGGCTCAGGCGAAGGATTAAGTCTTTATCCCGATCATTGTGGATCCGTGCGAAAATGGTGCGAGGACTCTGGCCTTCAGATGGCTTGGGTAATAACACCCGATGAGCTCGGTCAATCTTCACAGGTTTGGGGAAGTTGTCTCGGCCGAAAAGTTCGGTAATCAAGTCAGAAATGAACACCGAAGGGCGCCCCTGCTCCTCACCTTCGCTTATTCCCACAAATTTGAGATTCAGCCTTCGAGAACGTCCTTCCAAATCGTTCATCTTAGCCCAGAGAGATTTGTTTTCCGCACGCAAGTCTTCACACACCTTTTCCACCTCTCCGAGGCGTAAATCGGAACCGTTCATAGCACATTCTATCTCCAACATTTTTTGTTTAACGCCTGCCTGTTCTGACTGCAGGTTAACCAGCATAGCATCCAACGTATCCAAGCGAGCACTTAAAGCTGTCATCTTGTCCTCTATCAGCTTTTTCAAATCATCCCCTTGAGCACCAATTGCAGCAAGTATTGCATTCACATTTCCCTGTGAGACAGAGTCACCTGGATAGGCGTCCTCCTTAGTTGCAACAATTTTTGAAGATTTTTTAGACGCCATTTTCCGACAGAACGAGTCAGCGAAATAACAAAAATCGTCCTTAGCGCACTTAAATCTCCCTAAATACTCAAAACAACTGACTAAAGTTAACTCTCAATAAGTTATTATCGATTGTGAAGTGGATTTAAGGGTACTTAGATTACAAAAATATTAAAAATGTATTGTCAGCGGAGAGCTCAGAAAAATACGACTACTCCATGATCTGCGCACGTGCGCCCCCGTGTGTAATTGTTCTTAATTCATTGAGTACTCGAGTTTTATAAGAATGTATGTGAGTGTGTGTATTTGATGTTTAATGTGTAATTCTGCTTCCTCTCCAGTTGTTGGTGTGATCAGGATTCGTGTCTGTGTGGACGAGTCTCTCTCTCTGTTTGGTGGTGGTCTCTTCCGATTGCAGTGTTCCACATTTGTGGTCTGAAGTGTGAGTGCACGAGTGTTTGCTGTGTCATTTTCAGAGAATGAGCAAGTAGTCCCCAGCCCTGGAGTGGAGGCCGAATTGTGTGTTAGTGTGTGTTTTGATTCGTCTATTTGAATACATTTATTAATAGTGTCCAAATAAAAATTTATTTTGTATTTCCAAGGTCAACACAGCCGTATTCCAGGAAGTTTTAGAGCACTTCATGCTTCCGGCTGTTGACTAACTTTATGGAGATGCAGATTTAAAAAAATGCATGAAATATGCATTAGTCCTGTAAATTGCATAATGGAGGGTGGTAGTCCAGCAGGGGAAGCATACACTCTTCGGAAACTTAGAATGACAGTCCAGTCTGAATGAAAATGCTCCATATGAACACCTAAGTCAGAATAAAATTCCCCAAACCGAAATAGTAATCGTTTGAGAGGGGTGGGATAACCTTCTATAAACAAAACTAAATTCAAATCCTGCCATGTAAACGTATAAAAACCGATTATTTTGTATCTATCTAATCACATCAATGATTCATTGTTTAGCAAAGTTTTGTGAGAAATTTTGTATTTTTCCAATTAAGTACAGATTTTTTTTTATTATTTTTTATTTTTATTTTAATATATCAGAATGCAATTAATTATATCAGAATGCAATTAATTTCAGAGCTGCATTACATTATTCCTGCCTATGTAGGCCTGTTGGCGTTTTCCAGTTTACCTCTTCATGCAGATAACATTATCGTGGATGTTTTCAGCCAGCATCTCTACAGAACCTTTAATGTTCTCATATGTCACACGACACTACAATATCAATAATTCTCTGTCACATCCGAATGGATGAAGCGACTTGTGGGGTTTATAACTTTGTTGCGCAAATGCCACACTGTGCAGGAGACTCTTCTCTTGTGCGCGGATGCAGTGCGTAGTGCCGCTTCACACTTTTTTTTTGCAGTTTTTGCTTTTTGCAGTTTGGTGTAATTTAGAAACAGTGCCTACCTCGCTTCGGCGATCAGCTCTCAACTTAACCGGTCCAGAAATGTTCTGGTGCTCCCGATGACATTTGAGCGGAGCTCTCTCACTGCAGCAGACACGCGCACTCAGTAGATGATGGGCAGGCAAATGTGAAATGACAGAACTGATAATGCACCAATTACAACAAAGAATCACGAGTTTCACACAACTGTAGGGTACAAAATTAAAGAGGAAATTATTCATGATAGTAAATTACAGGCTTTTTTTTTGGTAATTTGTATGTCATCGAAGACCACTTAGAATGTCGAAAGCACCATATCGGATTAGATGCTGGATCTGGCAACATGGAGGCTGTTGTGCCGCACTCTCACTCGCAACTCTCATCTGAATCAACCGCACACTCGCACAGCTAATGTGACATCAACCTTAGAAATAAACACCAGTGACATTGAGATTACGCCGCTAAATACAGCGAACCCCAATTGAAACGCCTGCACGAGAATTATTGTTTCATTTCACCTTGTTCTCATGGCCTTATTGGTGTGTCCTCCAGCGATTACATGCTCTAGCTGCTATACTGCTGCAAATATGCTTAAAATTTCGCTCCTGCAACCGATGCAAAATGATATTAACCACCAGGCAATATACACAGTGATATGACTTAAAAGAGCATTCACTTATCTTAGGTGTAGATTTCAGATGTTCAGAAACAAGCTGCAACAGTTTGATTTGCAAACAGCAATACAATCAGTTAATTGCAATCAGTTGATTAGGTAATTACATTAGGTATTACATCATAGGTAAAAATGTATAGCCTGAATGCACTGTAAGTCACTTTGGATAAAGGTGTCTGCTAAATGCATAAATTTAATTTTTAATTTAATTGCAAGCAGTGATGCTATAGAAAAGACACTGAAGAATAGGAATTTAAATAGACCGCATGTGATAGGTGTGAAGACTGGATTGGTACACGTCAGGAACAGTCGGCTGACTGTCGGCTGATGCAAGCGGGACTAACGTGGCCTGACTGAACTAACGCGATGCTCAATTTAACACTGTGGCCCTGCGGCGTCAGTATTACCCATTTTGGTTGTCTATCTACTGTATATTAAGTGTTCCCAGTCTTGGAATCAATATCAGACATGGGCAGACCAGCCACAAATAACCCACAAGAAAGATTTAAACTCAATATTTACTTTAAATTCAATATTTTCAATTTAAATTTCTGTACATTTTTCTTTAGTCTGAAGATTTCTTGATCAGAAAAGCTATTTGTATCCTTCTCTCTCATCAATATTCTGGCTGAACTAAACAGCTCACAATCAGGGAAATAATCTTCCACTTTCACCCCTTTCATTCCTTCGTTTGTTTGTAGGAATTTTCTGATTTTCTCAAGTGTTTAAGCACTTCTAACAGATCTTTTTTGTGACACTGAATTCACAGACCCTGAAGATTCACTTTTACTTTCTAGGGCAGACTCATCAGCATTACTTATATCTGATTCCATCTGATTCACAGGACTTTCGTTACCTTTCCCTACCATTTCATCTGCAGTTACTTTCCTTGCTCTCTTCCCGTGACCTCTTTTCTTCATTTTTCATTTTATTGCAGGTGTTTTAAAAAAACTTTCATCCTCTACCATATCAGTATTTCCTTCGCACTTGATCCTTCACCAGTTTCCTGTCTCTGTACATCATTTCTATCTTCACTTGCTTTCTCTTTATTTCTATTCTCATTCTGAAGCAACACCAAATCTTGCTTCTCAGGAAATGCTCGAACTCTGTGCCCTTCCTGTCCACAATTGAAACACTTAATGTTTTCTGAAGATGCATAAATCACATAGTCATAGTTGTCTACCCTAAATTTCATGGCTAAATTTAACTTGTCGTTTTCATTATTTAAAATCATGTGAGTCTGCTTTCTAAATTATACCACATACTTCGACTGAGGTGATTTGCAACCTAGCGAAATCTTTCTAATTTTAGACACAATCTTGCATTGTCTCTTTAGTTCTCTTTCAATAATATCATCTCTGATAAATGGTGGTGCATTTGAAATCGTAATCCTTTTTGCCGAGTGGACCAAAGGCATTACTGGAGTAAACATTATTAATGACAATGCCATTGTCTACTATGCCATTAACTTTTTCCACATTATCCAAAAAAATAATTATAGCGCTATTTCATTATAGCTGCAGACAGAATACTAGCATATCCAACTATTTCAGCAACCGCAATAGTGCATACTTCAATAGAGCAGTGGTCCGAGGGGATGCTTTCAGTCAGCACGTCAAAATGTTTAGCAAGTTCCTCACCAAACAGAAAAACCAAGTCAAATAAACAGCAAAAGACAGTGAAAAGATAGAAAAACTCATTCTTTCAGTAGCTGTCTTCCACTCTCACATGTTAATTGCGCCCTTTCACTCCCAACATCCGCTCAGAGAGAGAGAGAGAGAGAGAGAGAAAGAGAGAGGAAACTGGGAAACATGAGCCACACAAACACTTCAGCAGAGCGAAGCAAGAGGGTCTGGCTGCATACTTGCACTTGCACTCTTAGACACTTGCACTTCCGCTAGTGACATCACTTGGGAGTCTTTATTTATTTATTTATTTTTATTTTATTACTTTGTGTTTGAATTTCCCAACATTTTATAATAGTAGCCAGGTCTCTGCTACCTGCGACACTTGCAATCAACACAAATCATGCGTGTTGCCAATGGAGACAAGACTCTGTGGTGGTGATTAAATGATTAAACCTGATTTAGTACTATAACATACAGGGTCCTGCATGAAAAAGACAAGACTGGCAAATCCGTGGCAAGAACAGCAGAATATGAACGCTTGCACATAGTCTTTTGTTTAATCACCACCACAGGGTCTTGTCACCACTGGCAACATGCACAATTTCTGTCAATTCCAAGTGGCGTCACATGTAGCGGAGAGTGCAAGTAGCAATTGCAAGCGACATTGTAATTTAGTTTCTTTTTTCTTGTCTTCAGCACCTGACTACTGTTGTAAAAAGTTGAGAGTTTCAAACAAAAAGTTATCAATAAATAGAACAGAATAAAAAATAAAGACCGCAAGTGACGTCACTAGCCGAAGCAAGTGTCTGAGAGTGCAAGTCTCAGAATGCAAGTGCCAGTCTGCAGCCAGACCCTTCTTACATGTTACAGCTCGTATTACAGTCACAGTGAGTTAAATGTCACCTTGCTTGTGTTCTTTCTCCAGCTGTTCAGCCAGATCATTCTTGCTGATCTTCCTCAGGATGCCGACCGTGATCTTCACAGCTTCTTCTGGTCCAAAACACGCCACCAGTTTATCCACTGTTTTTAACCGATCTGCATCCTCCATTTCAGACGATGATATACACTTATGTTTCTTTAAGTGCCACTGAAACTTCTTAAGATCATCTTTGACCAAGTCCTCCAGTGACTTCAGAAGCAGTTCTTCAACAGTCGCCATCTTTCACCATTTCACAGCTGCAGGACAAGAAAAAAGTATCTGAAATAGTTTCAATTTTAACATGTGGACCTGAATGATCAAGTGATTTTTGGAACATTAAATGAATCTGTGATCAGATCAGGACTCTCATCTGATAATAAGCTATTGATTCCTCACACAAGAGGCACACACAAACACTGACAGACAAAAGCAGACACACACACATCAACAAGCTTGAGGAGAGGTACTCCGATGTGAAAGCTGAGGTTTGACACAGAATATATTGCTGTGGACAGACTGAACTATGAATATACACACATTCACATGATCTAAATTGTATTGTGTGTAAATATGCTGAAATTATTATTTGACCTCAAAAGACCCACACATAATGTCTCTGTCATACCAATGAGTAAATGATTGAGATTGAAATAGAGGTGACAAACACAGAAAAAGACATGATTTCATTTTAGCAAAGTGGTTAACCAGAAAAATAAAAAATGCCAGGTCATGCCAAAAAGGTTGCAGACCCCTGTTATAGACACTATTCGCCTACTGTGTAAAAGATACAGTAGATGCTTGTCAATCTCAGTGCCCAAATATGTAACGCTCTCAACCTGCTCCACTACCTACCTCCACTAAGGCCTACAGCAAACTGCTGGTAGGAATTACAACAAGCTTCTTCCTGGGTTGGTTACATCACAAACCCTGAAATTTACATAAACCCTGCCGTTGGGAACACACACAAAAGGGGGTGGGGCCATGTTGGGCTCATTTAAAGGTGCTAAAAAATGCAAAAAAAGTACTTTGATTAACTGTTTGTGTGAAAACAACCAGCCCATAATGGTAAAAATCCACCCACTCATTTTTTTATAATCTCAATAAATCATAAACAGTCTCTTCAAGTGATTTTTCAGATTTCTCCCTATATACACGTCATTTAGGGAAAAGTCCTGCCCATTTGTGATGCTGTCTGCCCTATTAGCCTATTAGCACAAACAAGGGTCAGTTAAGTGCTGGAGTTGTGCAAAGTTTACTTCTGAAAGAAGGATTGACACTTTATGCACAAATGTCCAGACTCCAGACTAGAGCTGCACAATTAATCGTTAAAAGATCGCGATCTCGATTCTACCCCCCACGCGATCTTAATCCAGCATTTATACGATTCAGCCAATTATATTTTCATGGACAGGAGACGAGCATAACTCATCTGATCTAGAGGTAGCACGCAATCACTCACAGCGGGCGTGATGACGCCTGACGTCACATGCAGTTTTGCGCGGGCAGCGGCCAGATGTGCTTGTTACCTGCACCAGAACAGTGGATGCGAGTCACGCAACATTCGAGTTAGAAACAAACAGAAACTAAACAGAAAAGAATGAGTGAAGCAGAGCAATGTGCAAGTAAGTCTGTTAACAACCCGGACAATTTAGTACCTAAAAAAGGATCTTATTCCGAAGTGTGGATTTACTTCGGTTTCAAACCAGATGATGATACTCAGCAAACCATATACTGCAAGGAATGTTCAGCAATTGTTTCTGCACCAAAGGGTAACACCACAAATTTGTTTAATCACCTGAAACGTAATCATATACAACAGTATGAAATGGTACGGAAAAACAAAGCCGCTCAATCACAAAGTAGGCCTACCTGCAGCCAGACAAAGCAAACGTCAATTCAAGCAACATTATTCAATGCAACACAGTACCCAACAACCTCCCCCAGACACAAAGAAATAACGGACGCAATCGCGTTTCACCTGGCTAAAGATATGGCTCCCGTGACTACCGTTGCAAAAGACGGGTTTAAAAAACTCATCCAAACCCTTGATAAGCGCTATTGCGTGCCCTCTCGTAATTATTTTTCGCACGTTGCAATCCCTGCTCTGTACAACAAATGTCGCGAAACAGTTGAGACAGAATTGCGAGACGTACACAACTTTGCAGCAACTTCAGATTTATGGACCAGCAGAGCAATGGAACCATACATGAGCATGACGATCCATTTCATTACTGATGATTTTGACATGAAAAGTCGCTGCCTAAAAACTGGGTTTTTCCCTGAGGACCACACTGGTGAAGCTTTGGCGCAAGGATTAAAGGATGCTCTCATAAACTGGAAGTTAGAGGAGGAGAATCTTGTGTGCATCACTACAGACAACGGAAGCAACATTGTAAAAGCAACATCCATAAATGACTGGATGCGACTTCAGTGTTTTGGCCATAGGCTTCATCTTGCAATAGGTGAGTTTAACAAACATAATGAAAATAGCCTTTTGTAATTGTCTTTAATAACTTTTAATGCTTAGCCATTTCAAGAACAGTAGTAAGGCATTTGTACTATTCTTCTAATGCTTAAACATTCTACTTTAATTTTTGTAGCACTTTACAATAAGCATCTTATATGTAAGTTAATGTGTTTACTAACATGAACAAACAATGAACAACACATTACAAAATGTATTCATCTTTTTTAACGTTAGTGAATGAAAATGCAAGTTAATTCATGTTAACTTACAGCGCATTAACTATGTTAACAAGCACAACTTTGAATTTTAATAATGCAATAGTAAATGTTTAACTATTGTTAATAATGCTGTACAATATTGTCATTTTATTCAAAGTCTTACTGAGAGTTAGCAAAAAAGAAACAAAGCAACATTTTTGGTCTGCTTTGTTTTTAACTTTGAAGTCTCATATTAACATTCTTAATTGATCAAATGAAAATTTTTGGCCACCTAGTTGCATTTTTAATAGCAGTGTCTCATTAATATGGAAATTTACTGAGTAGATTCAAAATACTTAAATGTGAAACTAACAGAAGAAAGCTACAACAAAATTTTATTATTTCTCTAGCTAAGCTTAAAAGTGTATGTAGTAAAGTCTATGTTATCTATAATTGTATATCTAATCTAGCAAATAGCCCCAATACTAGTGGGTTCCTTATTTACATCTCCAAATGTATACCATTTATAAATGTGTGTTTAAGACTTCAGATTTGATAACTGATTTTTTTCTTCTTCTAGAGAATGCAATGAAGGACCCACGAATTGAACGTGCTATGGGTTTGTGCAAAAAGCTTGTGGGGTGTTTCAGCTACAGTTGGAGGAGGAAGAGGGAGCTTTCCGAGGCACAAAAACAACTCTGTTTACCAGACCACAAGCTCAAGACGGAGTGTTCCACAAGGTGGGGATCTAGGCAAGCTATGGTGAGGAGAATACTTGAGCAGCAAGCTGCCATCACCCATGTCCTGTCTTCTGACCGCAAGGCTAGGCACCTCTTGCCAACATGGCAAGACCTGGAGGTCCTGGAGGCTGTGGACAAGACTCTTACCCCATTAGCAGACTTCACAGATGCTCTTTCAGGAGAGCAGTATGTCAGTGTCTCTTCTGTGAAACCTGCTCTCCACCTTTTCCAGTCTTCTGTTTTGGCTCTTAAGGAAGATGAATCTGACCTTATTTGCACAATCAAATCAAAGATTGTGGGGTATCTGGAGGAAAAAAATTAATGACCAAAAAACACAAGACCTCCTTGACATAGCCACAACCCTCGACCCCAGGTTTAAGATGACTTACGTCAATGAAGATAACAAAACTGCTGTCCAAAACAAACTACAAGATGAGATGTCAAAGCTAAAAACAGTTGAGGTAAATCTAGCTATATATTTGTGTTACAATGTACAGAATTGTTTAAATTGTTTTACCATGACTTAACTGTGATTAAATAAACATGATTTGTCCTTCACAGGAAAGTCTCCCTATTACAACTAGCAGTAGCAGTTCTGCAAAGAAGACTCGAAAGACCTTAGGGAGCTTCTTCAAAGCAGCACAAAGCAACACAGGGCCAACAGATCCAGCCTCACAGCAACAACAATCCGTCAGCATGGAGCTACAGTCTTACCTGTTCTTAAGCAACGCTGACAGTGAAGTTGATCCATTAGTATGGTGGAAGGCTCACAAGGAGCAGTATCCAAGATTGTCTTCACTGGCCAGGAAATACCTTTGCATTCCTGCAACCAGTTCCCCTTCTGAAAGGGTTTTCAGCACAGGAGGCAACATTGTCTCTTGTCGCCGTTCTGCACTGAAGCCACAAAATGTTGATAGGCTAGTGTTTCTAGCAAAGAATCTTTAAATTGCTTTACTCTGACCTAATACCTTTGTATATATTTTTTTATGTTTAATGGTGATTTTTTTCTTTACATTATTACATTATTTTACATTACTTTTCTTTAAATTTAAAGCAAAGAGTATTGTGTCTTACTTTACTGCTACTTTACTGCTGTTTGATAACCTATTGTTCAGGGGTAAATCTTTAAAATAAAAAAAAGTTCTCCAGAATCGTGAGAGAATCGTGAACTTTATTCTAAGCAAAAAAATCGTGATTCTCATTTTATCTAGAATCGTGCAGCTCTACTCCAGACAAAGTAAGCATAACGAGTCATATTTTGTTATCCAAAAAAGCATCTTGGCTCTCTGTAAGGCTAATGTTGCTAAAGCTACCATTGTCTCTAACCTGTTTTCACTGATGCTGCCGTCAGAGGCTACCAGAATGATTAATGATTAATGATTAATCTAAGTCTGTAACACTATTACCACCAGTTATTCACTTGTTACAAAAACTGATTTGGCTTTATTAAAATGTGTGCATAATTGTATTCAATATATAAAGTCCAAAGCACATGGTTTTCTTGCATAATTAGCATTTTAATTGTTTGGTCAGACAGTTCGTATATTATTAACATTCATAAATCGGGGATTAAACGTCGAGTTATATTCTGTATGCTAAATATGAAAACAAGCGTATGTGCACAGTACCTATAACTGCATTTTGAGAGATTCACATGCTAAATTGCAAACTGACCCGGTTTACTCTCATTCATTTCGCTCTCGAACGAGATAAACTATGTACCAGTTAATTTCATTCAATGTTAATTTCACATGTGTACCAGTTCAGTCATTTCATTCACAAACAAGATTTACTAAATCATTCAACTCGTTCACGAACGATATGTGTACCAGTTCAGTCATTTCGTTCACGAACGATATCCCTAGATCTCGTTCAGACTCATATGAATCCTGTTCAGCGAAGGGCGTATTCGTTCACTACATTCAACAAATCACATGCTCCGTTAGATCTCATACTCAAAGGCTATTTGGCTCGAGGTTGAGTAACTCTTTGACAGGATGAAACAGTTCACAGATACCTGGTTCACCGAGCTGCGCATGCGCTACTAATAGCGTCACGCTGCTGTGGAGGGAGGAACTTCAGTGAACATAAAATATGAGTCAGTGGATTACGTGAATGAGAACGATTCGTTCACCTAAAAGATAAGTTTAATAAGAACGATTCATTCACAAACGACACATCACTAAATGGGAGGCAGGAGAACCAGTTTATGTGCATTTAAAGGCACAAAAAAAAAAAAAAAAACAGCGCATTTTGGCTCATACCCTCATAATTTCAACAAAATTATATGTGGGGTATTTTGACATAAAACTGCACATACACTCTGGATACATTAGAAACTTATTTTACACCTTGTAAAAAAAGCATATAGTAGGTGGACAACCAGAATGGTTAATACCGCAGTGTGGCATTTTGGCAAGGCAGCGGCGTCAACCTGTTAACTACACGTTAGTCGCGTGTTAAAATCATTTGCGAAACTGCCACCAGGTGGTGCAAAGGAACATATTGCAAACTGGTTTGTAAACAGAGATGGAAGGACAAAGTAAAAGAATAATAACATTATAAAATAACATTAGAAAATTTACAGGTAATTAATTTCAAGACGTGGGAAAGTCTTAGGCTACACTCTACGCATCAAAATGTAAAAGAAAGAAATATTTATAACACTTTGTCATATTGCTAATTATGATTTTTTTCCAGGGATACTGAAACACGAGTGAACTAAGCAAATTTTACCTCATGAATAATAGTTAAGCTTCAAATGGGCAACATCACGAATATAGAAACGTTAGGATTTGTCCCAAAGTATTAATTTTAATTTTAATATATATATTTTTTTTAATAGCTAAGTCTATATTATTATTATTATTATTACATATTGCAATTATAATTTATCCATTAAAATTATATTTTTTTTAATTCTTGTTCTGTTCTGATAGTTAAATTTAAAGGATTTGTTGTAAAGTGAGGGTAACTAAAAATATCCTGCTGGTACATCATATCATTATTAGGCCTGCCGTCATTATTTCTGAATGTAATAAAATGCGATGTATAACATGACATATTTTTTTCCTTTCATAAACTTAATTTATTTTTAATGTGTTTTTAAAAAAACATGCAGCAAACGAACATAGTATACTTGGCAACAGCGTGCGGGCCTAATCTAGGTTATGTTGTTAATTATCTACAAGTTTCGTGTATGTTTTTATCCAGATATTTTTTCCATTGCATCTGAAAATTACTTTAAGAAACAAAAAAGCCTCCTCCCCCCTGAAAATTGTGCATGCACGTTCTCCTTTTTTTTTCTGGTGCAAAAAATGCCTCCCACGTTGCTCAGCTGTGGACAATTTAAAAATGTTTGATAAAGGTTGCTGTTCCATTTTATATAGGAATTGATCATTTCAAAAATCTAATTATATTTTTAGTTTCATTGTAACATGCAATCAAGGTCTTCAGATTCCTCTACAAGATAAGTTCATTTAGACTATTTAACATGCACTGTGGCATTTTACCCATTTCAACATAAAATTTAAAGTCAGTTTAACAGTATTGAGATTCAAGTTGAATCTAGTATAAAAAAGAGCTTTAAATTGCTTAAATTATTTATATGAATTAAAGTAGCTTATAGATTGATTGCAACGCTTAATTGCAATTGTTGCTGCTAAGGGTGGCCCAACCAGTTATTAGGTTTAGGGGTAGAGGTCTTCATGGGTCCAAAAATTTGTGCCGGAACCCGAAAGAGACACGTAATGTACTACACCGAACCGACCTTGACCCGTCTGTTATTTCAAATGCTGGACCCGAACCTGTGTAGATCCGAGAAATGCCTACCAGGACCAGACCTGGACCTGTATATTACTTAAAAGCTGGACCCATACCCGCCGGGAAGACACAGACCCGACTGGACCCGATTGCCATATATTCCACCTTAAATTGCAATTACAAGTCAATAAACCTGTTGTGAAAAATACGTTTTGTCTTACCTAATTTAAAGAACTGTAGTCTCTCTTCCTTGTACCTGACTGCCTGTGGTGCATTACAATCCTCAGACAAGAAAGTTATCCATGTTCATCCTCTCGTTATTCAAGTCCAAGCTTAATCCACTCATTATTTCAGCTTCAAAAGTCCACTTTATGTCACGGTGACGGATGACAAATGCAACTGTGCACATGTACAATCTTACTCGAGTTAACTCACATAATAACTTAACGATCGCTCATGCAATGCCATGGCCACTGATGTTATTTATTTGCTATCATCTGATCTCTGTGCTCTCTGCTCTGCGTCGAGTCTGAATCTGATCACTAAAACTTTAAGATTAAAGGGTTCATTTATATTATTATAAAAATGGGAGAAAATGCAAAGCGTGTTTTCCCCTCACTGGTTGCCATAGAAACATGACACGCGCTCGAGACTGCACATGCGTGCTAGCTGTATCTACCTATAATGTGCTTTTTAATGCAATTTTAGCGTCATAGAAAACATTCATGTGTCAGTTCACCTCAGATTTTGTTTCTGACTTGAAATATATGAAATATGAGTGTGTCAAGTGTGCAAGCATTATTACCGTGCATGCCCTTGCATTAACTCTGAGTCTGTGCACTCTGAGTGCTTCTAACGGCAGAGAGTGAAAGAGAGAGAGAGAGAGATCACCTTTTTTTGCCTCACACTTTTCTTTTCCTAATTTTACAAGTTGCATTTTGTTTTCCCTTTATAATGATCTGATATATTATTGGATAGAACACCAGATTCACCCAAAAGCTTGTCCTGAAAGATGGAGCTGATGTAAAATCTAAATCTAAATGTTAAATCTAAATCTAAATGTTTCGGGTTAAACTAAATATTTAATTTTAATCAGTGGAAATTGACTCTTGGACATGGATTATTGGTGTCATGACTACCTAAAATAATAAACACGTTTGGAGAAACTGTATTTAAAGAGTAGGCTGGTGTCACTTGTATGAAAAGTGCGGGACTTATGATGACCTGTAGCCATAATAGCAAGCCATGAGAGGTCTTACTTTGACTGAATGTTATGACCTCAAATATCTCTAAGTTGGCAAACATTGTTGTAAATGTGCTAAAATGTGACCGTCAAAAATACCTGTTTTTTAAACATTGTTTGAAGCTAAATGTGACAAAATGTTGCTGTTATTTTCAGCATGAGCTGCTTTACAAACGGCGCCCCATACAAGCTTGCTTAATATGGTTCTGTTTAATCTGGCCAATGTAGTAAAGCCATGGTTAGTCTTCATAATGGGCTCGTAGTTCTGGTGATAGATATTTTGCTACACAAGACAAAACTAAGACTGATGATACATTGGGAAACGTATTGAGCAATTTAGCCAAGCAACTTCTTTTGAGCAGTGGTGCTTGTGCACTTTCTCACTCAATGAGAATTTTAGATCAGTCGTGGGCCCTGTGCCTCAACTGCTTTCCCATTGATGGCAACATTGCCCAACAAGTATTGCCCTGTGTATCATTAGCCTAATGGTGTTATACAGTCAGTAGTGATCATTGTAGATCCACAGTGCACTAGGTGGTTAGCGAATCACAACACACTGGACCAGCTAACCAATCTGAGCCCACTGTGTATTTCTGAGGGAGGGGTTTCATAAAACCAAGAAATCAACAGACCGTTTTAGGAGAAAAGAAAAAGTGATATAGAATAAAGCTAAAATATGTGAAAAAAATCTTTTTTTTTTTTTTTTTTTTTTACAAAGCCTGAACACAAGATACAGTGCACCCCATAAACACAATCAAGCCTTTGAAAGTAGCTGGTCGACCACCCCTTTAAATGAACAAAACCTCCCACAACACAAGTCTTTAGTCTTATTAATATTTGGACCACAGAATCTACAAATTGACTATATGAGTGATTCCATGCAAATGTCAACCTTACCATGGAAAAATTAAGTTTTTACCAAAAGAACAAAACCCTTTTTATGTTGTGCATTTAGGTCTGCATTAATGTGCTTTAAAAGAAATTTGAAGGAAATCGCTGTTTATTCACCATATATGAGGGGTCCACCTATGGTAAAATTACATTTTCATTCGACTGTATTTTTTAAGTTTTCAAATGAGAAATAAAAGGCTACCCTTTTTTTTTAAATATGTCAACAGGAACTATTTTTAGGAAGATGGAGACCCAGCTGAAAATTGTATAAACTCAAACAGTGTTGATTTTTTTATTTATAAGGGTTAGATTTTTGAGATCAGAACTCTTCAGCGCTGTCACGGCTGTAATATATATTAATTATAAACATATAATAATTATTAATGCAATTAACTTATGCTTAACCAACTTATGTCTATTCTAATTATGGTGAACAACTCATCTCCATTCTTTGCACTTTTCAATCTTAATAAAGCATTACGGATGCTACATATGCTTCATATTAAATCATATGCATACCGGCACAGATGTTTACCACATTGCTGATGTCTATGAGACTGTCGAGGTCTACTGCTGTGATCTGTTTCAAATTTACTGTATCATAATATTTTAGAAATGAATCCATTCTAATAACATTTTAAAAAATTGCATTCTCAACGAGAACATTGTGGAGATTTAGCCTGTTGGACAAATCATCAAAATCTTTAAATGTCATATAATGTTCATTGTCAATATTATCTTATTTAAATCTTTTATGTGTTTCAAATAACTTTTATTGCTAACTACACTGCATGCATAGCCTACAGAGAGCAAGATTTTGTGTGTTCATGCTGCTGGGTCCGACACGCAAGAGATGTGCTTATTTTTGGTTTTTATTTTGAATCATTGAATGTTGAAAAAAAAAAAATCCACTACTTTTAAAAACGTCAAATAGCTTACAATTTACAGTTGCTGGTCATATAATTAGAATACCATCAAAAAGCTCTGTTGAGTGTTTGAGATCATTTCTAGGAGTCTGTGAGTTTGTGCAGCTTGAGTCTGAACCAGTGGTGTAGTCCTACAGAAAAGTGGTTTACTATTACCCAGTAGCCACCCCTATTACCCCCTGTACCACCACCACCTCCAAAAAAAAAAACAATTAGTAATATCAATACAGTGCACTGGGGTGTTGATGGCAAATGCCTTTGGTGTGAGAGACCCGGGTTTGAATCCACTGTGAGACACCAATGTGTCCCTGAGCAATACACTTAACCCCTAGTTGCGACCTCTGACATATATAGCAATTGTAAGTCGCTTTGGATAAAAGCGTCAGCTAAATGAATAATGTAATGCACTCTAAATTTGATAACAGATTATTTTTCAATTAGTCTACAGTGTGACTTACAGGTTGTCTGTCAACGCATTATTACAGTTCTTTATCATTTCAACATGTTTCTTTGGAATTATATTCATAGTGAAAAGCGTTTCAGAGATGCATCTGAAATTAAGTTTTTTTTTATGTTCATCTTAATTTGATGTTTTATTTTATTCTTTTAATCACTGATTGTATTATTTGGGAAAGGGAATTCTACTTCCTGCAGTAGGGTTTTTCAGCATGAAAGCAGGGATGGACTGGGTTCAAATTCGGCCCAGGACGTAACCAACCCATGAATGTTCTGCTGGCTTATAGGGCCTTCATCTGGAGTAAATAAATTAATAAATAAAACAGGACAGAAACAAATGATTATAAATATTATGGAAATGCACTTGACACTAAAGCAATGATTTTGAGCTAGAATGCCAAAATAAAATTAGCCCTACTACTAATGGATTCTGTCATCCTTTCCTCGCCCTCAAGTGACTGCAAGCCTGTATGACTTACTTTCTTCTGTGGAACACAAAGGATATTCTGTAGAATGTTACCAAACCATTTTGCTTATAACTTTCATTTCTACTATATGGACAAAATATGGATGATTTCTCAAATCATCATTATAGAATGACAGAGGTGATCATTACAACAAAGTATCACGAGTTTCACACAACTGTATGGTACACCATTAAAGGGGAAGTGATACATGATAGTAGATTAAGGACTTGCAAAGCAAAACTAGTGGGTAATCCGAGGGTATACACAGATATCGACCCATAGAAGTCGTACTACGCAAATGGCCCGGGAAAAAAAGTAAGCATACTGCGTATACTTGCATATGGCCCCGGCTACACCACTGATCTGAATCAATAGGAGGCATTTTCTTTCTTGTGTAACTGAAATCTAAGATAAGTTTACTACATTACCTGCAGCTCTACACTAGTGTACTTTACTCACATGTAGATGTTCTGCAGTTTAAATGCACTTTAACTGTTTTATGTTCATTGTGAACAACAGCAGCTCAAAATAGCGAATTTCAGCTATTCAGTCCTACTTTTCCAACTTCACACTTAAAGGGATGGTTCACTTTCAAATCAAATTTTGATATGTTTTAGCTTACCTCAAGGGCATCCAAGATGTAGGTTTCTTTGTTTCCACAGTAGTGCCCATTTTGATATTTTTAGGTCAAACCGTTCTTGTCTGTGACTCATATAATGGAGGTCTATGGTCACAACCTCAAAGAGCATGCACAGAGGAGTCCAAATTAAACTATTCCCCATCGTAAATACACATTGACCTAAGACATGAAACAAGCTGTTTGTGTAAGAAAACGAAAACTATATATATCGTTTTTACCTCTTGTACACAACCACGTCCAACTGATGTGAGTTCTTAGTCTGCCCAAGCGTGACGTCTCTCATGCGTGTACGTCACTCATTGTTTACACTTACTGTCTATGGTTTACACAGAGATTTCAGAAGTGTTACCTTTCACTGTGAAGATCTAAACATATATAGACGTACAGGAAATTGCAATGGAACATGATTTCCATATATCAACAGACACCATATTTATTTGAACCAGAATACACAGACCAAGTACTCAGGAGCGATCCGCTGCAGCAGCACATCTTCAAGCCTCAGAGAGACAGAGATCTCTTCAAAATTGGTGGTGTTTTAGTAGCAAGTGTTGTGAGATGCCAACAGAAGTGGAGAGCATATGTTTGTCATGATTGGAACAACAAGACGACAAGGACATTGATAGTATCGTATCACACACCTGCCTGACTTAAGATCCTGAGTTTTCTACGCTGTTGAGACGCATCGTTTTGGAGGCGACGTCCAATGCCAGAGGGACCCAATGGCACGCTGTCAATAGAGTGAGTAATGTGTTGTGTTTATTCTAATCGCAACGATTATAGGGAGCATTATAAACAAATTTATTAATTACAATTACTGCATTATATTTCAGACAGTGCAGATTGGTGGCGTATCGTGTGGTAAACAATGAGTGACGTTCATGCACAAGAGATAACTTCCGGCACTTTCCGCGCTTGCGCAGACTAAGCCAGAGCACGCGCACACGTCACATCAGGAAGCACTCGCGCCCTCAGATCAGTTGGACGTGGTTGTGTACAAGAGGTAAAAATCGATATAAATAGTGTTCGTTTTCTTACACAAACAGCTTGTTTCGTCTCTTAGGTCATCAATGTGTACTTACGATGGGGAATTGTTTAATTTTGACTCCTCTGTGCATGCTCTTTGAGGTGGTGACCATAGACCTTCATTATATGAGTCACAGACAAGAACGGTTTGACCTAAAAATATCAAAATAGGAAATACTGTGGAAACAAAGAAACCTACATCTTGGATACCCTTGAGGTAAGCTAAAACATATCAAAATTTAATTTGAAAGTTAACTATACCTTTAATGGGTCTACATTTAAAAGCAAACAAACTTTATACATTTATGTGCACTTCATTTTAGCAAAGGGGGTTTTAAATACTGAGAATTTTATATTTCTATAATTCTGTTGTTCAACACCTACAGTGTGAACAGAAGTAAAACAGTTTTATTGAGGTAGAAATGCTGCTTGTTGTATTAAATGAGTGTGTTTTGAGCTCATCTTATAGAACTGTCTGCAGATACATGATGTTGAGAAATACTGAAATCACAGACTCATTAACAAACAGTAAACTGAGAGAAACAGTGATTTCACAGGGTGTGAAAACTATATCAGAATGAGCCACTCTCCATGATTCACTGACAGACAGACTTCATCTTGTTCGATCACGAGATGAAGAACTTTAAATAAAATCATCAAACGACTTCAGCAAAGCATTAAAGACTCAAACTGACCAATGACACATCATAAGATAACACTCATATATGAAAAATAACTAAAGAAAACTCAAACACTCACCTAAAACAATATTTATATTTCCTCCTCTGAACCTTTGTGTTGAATAAGTTGCTCTGAAATTTATTTCACTTCTGTAAAACAACTGAAACCTGCTTCCTGTTTTCTTTCAGGAAGAGACATGAGAATCAGCACACACACACACACACACACACACACACACTGTCTCTCTCTCTTTTCTTTTCACACTGATCTGGTTTCTTATAAAGTTTCATTTTCAGGTAACTGTACTGCTGTAGTTGCACAGATACTTCAGTGTAAATTCAATGACATACTAGCTGACCAATTCTGACAAATAAAGGAAAAGATACACAGTAGTGTCATGTCCTTACTGGTGTGAGTGAGGTGTTATAGATAATTTGAACAGAAAGTGCACAAATAATTACCTGACAGATACTGGATGCCTACAGATTCATCTCTTGCAATTCTACAAAGTAAACTGACATTTTTTCCATATTATTTGTAAATGCTGGTGTGGACTACATTATTTCCTCTGTCTCTGTTCACATATATTTTGTTGTAATATTCTGTATAATTATGAGAGAAAAACAGCTTGTATGTAGTTCCATGAACTCTGAACTTAAATTCCTGATTTTCCTGCAACCATTAACAACCCAGGTACCTCCCATATATGCATAATGAAGGTCTCATCTTCAGCAACATTAGGCAACCCACAAAAATTAAAGCTTTGAAAAAAAACATAACACTTTATAATAACTTTAATTTATAAATCATTAAAAACATTATGTAATGTTTTACAGATCATTAGTTCATATATATTTTTAATTTAATGTAAACTAACATATTTATGTCAGTAAACTTTCAGTTCATATGATCTTTTGTTGGTCTTTGTTGTGTAGACTTATAGTAGGTGGACAACCTAAATGGGTTTTACCACAGCCACGGTGCTGCGGCATTAACTGCAAGAATAGGCTACCACTTTTAATGCTCTGATGCAAAGTAAACCACAATTTATTTTGAATAATATAACACACAATTCATATAATATAAATAATACTGCACACCTTTTAAATGTATCAAATATAAAATATGGTTTAATACCATGTAGCTTAGAGAAAATATAAGCACAGGCTCAGGCACAAGCTTGACATTTATCCTGCTTGAATTCGTTCTAAGAAATACACATAACTTCATAAATACCAAACTTTCATCTGTGAATATTAATATTATTAAATATTTTATATATTTAAACTATGGTGTTTTTCTTTCATTTTCCGTGACTGAAGCCATCAAATGTAACACATCAGCGAGGCAAAACTGACGTCTATTTGCGAAAATGTGCTTTGATGCACTTTGATAACTTCTCCACTCAGCGGTCAAAAGCTGCAAATGCACTTTACAGATGCCGCACCCCCCCTCCGTAGTGCTCGACTGATCCATCCGCCCCAACGTAGTGCTCGACTGATCCATCCGCCCCTCCGTAGTGCTTGACTGATCCATCCGCCCCAACGTAGTGCTCGACTGATCCATCCGCCCCTCCGTAGTGCTCGACTGATCCATCCGCCCCTCCGTAGTGCTCGACTGATCCATCCGCCCCTCCATAGTGCTTGACTGATCCATCTGCCCCAACGTAGTGCTCGACTGATCCATCCGCCCCAACATAGTGCTCGACTGATCCATCCATCCACCCCTCCGTAGTGCTCTGTTTGAATCATAAAGTTCAATTCTTCCCAACCAGATTTGTGGGCACTTAAGATTCGAGGGGAATTATTGATAGTTTATATCACCTATCTGGAAGTTTCTAGTTTGTCTAGTAAGAACTTGATTAGCTGGTTCAAGTGTTTTTGATTAGGGTTGGAGCAAACTCTAAAGGACACTGACCCTCACCAAGTTTGGAGCTGTAGGGTCAAATTATTTATAATTTTAAGTTAAGGCTAGAATGGATATGCTTGGCTCTACTGGTCATTCATAAATAAATACAGCAACATTTTTGTCATACTGTACTTGTCACGATCATTAGATGGAGTGCCCATGAACTTCAGTAGAGGGCATTCCACTCAGGACCATTCCACCCATCAACCACCAGATGTCACTTGGACACTAGCACCTCACATACTGTCGCACCACACCCGAACTACATTCCCCATGAACCACTGCTTCACAATCACCTTGCCACACCTGCACCTCATTCATCAGCCAATTTCCTTGCCACACCTGCACCTCATTTACACACACATAAAAGCAGCACAATCACTCTCACTCACTGCGAAGTCTTGTTTAGCCTGTCTAGCATTTCCGAGCGGTTTCCTTTGTGTTTGTTTTTCCCATGTCTGATCTTGGATTGTGTAACCGACTCTGATTCTCTGCTGCCTGCCCCGATCTAGGATTACAATATTGCGTGGAGCTGTTACTTTCTATGACCTTATCTATGTTTCATGTAAAAATAAAATATTGAATGTAATAATTTAGGGTTGTGCCTGAGGCCGAATACCTAATTCAGAATGGTATGGATAATGGCTTCAAAAACAAATAAAGGACAAGGAATAATTCTTCCTGAGCACTCAACTGAAGCTGGCACTGTCCGGTGTTTGCTAGATAACAGTTGAGGGGATCACCGCAATATTATACACAGACCTCTAAAGTCACGAGTGTGAAGTGAGTGAATGTAAACTTTATGAATGAAAAGAGTGCAAATCAAACACCGCATTGTTGTTGTCTCTAGTGCATCTGTCAGAAATCAGAGCTTTGCAAGAGTAATTTTACCTATATTAATACATCATACACGTTATATTATTTGTATACATTTAAATATAATATAAACAAGGCAATGATTTAAAGCTTAGGCTACGATATGATACGAACGAATGGATAAGCACAGCGCGCTCACCAATCAAACAGCTGCGGCACACACACATTCCCCACATACAGATCCCCTGTAAAGATGAAACCAGTAGTTAAATTCCAGACTGCAGCAAAGTCAGATTGTGCAGAAGAATCATCTGTTTCTTGTGGTCTTGTCCTGGTGGTCCTCTGAGACAAGGTCTTTACAGGGGATCTGTATGTGGGGAATGTGTGTGTGATGCACAAACCAGCAAAAGGTAAAGATGCAAACATGTAGAACAAAATGTATCTGTATCTAACTGATTATTAGCCTACTCTTGAGAGAGAACTTGTTTGGTTTTTGAGAGACTGAGACGCGCAACGCAGCTGTTTGATTAGTGAGCGCGCTGTGCGACAATGGCTAGCAGTGGCAGTTGTCTTACAATTTGTAGTTTTCCAAATCTCACAAAATGTTTTGAGGGAGCGCTGTTTGACTGTTTCTAAGGCAAGATAATTATTGTGTTAAAAAAATCCAGTGTTGTGCTAACCAGCTCTTTGTTATTTATATACAAATGGAAACCTTTCAGAAGTTTCTACTTTTAAGGAGGTTAAGAGTTGATGACTGAATTTAAGTTTTAGGAGTGAGCCATTACTTTATGATTTAAACACTGACAAAATCTTTTGAATAGTCAACATTAATTGTGTAAATACAGCACTGCATGTCACCTTCACAAAGGTATTCATAAAATGAGCCTATCTTCTGAAGGTACTCCTGGGCATAGGTAGAGAGTGTGCAGCGAGGGGTTAAAATTTCACACTTGTTTACTTTCTTTTTGTTCTCCTTTGTAAGAAGCAGATCTGGCTTGTATCCAATGGCATGGAGTTTCTCAAGCTGCAGTGAAATGACAACATTGTGTATTTGATATTTGAAGTAATAAAAAAAAACAGCAAAAATAACTAAACATATTAATTATTGTGAAAATATGACATTATTGATGCCAGCATTCAGGTTAATACCAATCAGTAAATTTATCTTCATGGTGAGTTTAGCTCACTTCTGACGAGCTGATGATCTGAATCAGGTGTGTTAACAGAGACAGACGTGTGAAATATGCAGAGCTGGGAGCGCTAGGACTGAAATTGAGAACCTCTGACCTAAAGGAAGTGTTTTTATTAGCAATGCTGTTTTGGTCACAAAGGTTTATTAAGCTATTATCATTTTGACATATACCTTTTCTTTATTTAAAAGCTGAAATGTGAGGATTCCCTTTTTATTAAACTTTTTCAAAGCTTTATTTGAACATTTACATTAGATATCTTAATCTTGAAATCTTGAATGCTATTAAACTGTTGTCAGTCAAGTTGTCATTTAAAATCCGGACATCATTGGTAATGTTACTGTTTTAGTGATTTATGTAAACAAAAAGACATTTCATTTGTTGATTTTTAAATATAAAACTTGGTTAAATGATTTATGTGTATGTACCTTTTTAACATCACCAGCACAGTATAACAATACCGTGATAATACTGATAAACATGATAAGAAATTTTCATACCGTTACATCCCTATTCCTGAGTAAACCTTTTGTGAGCTCAGAGGTTTGTTTCTGCATCACTGATCCAAGCTGATAAACGGTCCATGCTGCGCATCTCAAATAAGTAAGATGTCCCATTTTTAAACACTCATACAAGTGTATTTACTAACTATTACTGTATTTATGTTAAAGTCATTTTAACTGTAGGGGTTTGGAGAAAAATAAAGGCCAATTCATCCCAATCAACAAAGTGCATTCTAGCACCTACACCATGTCCCATGTTAAAACACTCATAAAAAAAGTATTCCTTCACAGGTTTGCTCATTATTTCATTTTAATTCTTGTTCAGAGTGACCCTGACTATTGCTGTATTTATTTTTAAGTCATTTTACTGTATAGTTTTGGAGAAAAGTAAAGGCCAATTCACCCCAAAAAGTGCAGTCTTACAGCGTATTTACTGAAGAAATATAAAATAATTTGCATAATTACGTTTATACAATAATGTTGTACAAAAAAAAAAATATCTTGATTTCCTTTTTGTTAGAACATAAATAAATAAATAAATATTATAAGTAAGGATCTGGATTACACTCCTTTAATTTTATTTAGGTAGTAAAAAAAAAAAAATTAATTCCCAGGTTAAAATACAGCAGTGACAGTGACTTAAATTTAAACTTTAAATGATAATAAAAAAATTATAATAACAAAGCTTTCTTCTTAAAATTTGCTTTAAAACATGCTTCCTCATGTAGTGTCCACTACATCAGTTTGATCATTTCCAATTACCGTTCTGGTTATATTTACACATGTAGGATGATACCACTCTTGGGATTTGGAGCACTGGACCATGAGCTCATTGTAATGAGCGGTTCTGCAAAGACAGTAAACTGGTATTGCAGTTTTGGTCACATTTGCCTCCGCTTTACTCTCTCTCTCTCGAGTCTTCATGCCAAATGAGATAGTGTTTTTGGTTAATGAAGAATACAATTGGGCCCTTAGTCTGCCTTCATTAAATATGCATAACTCTGGTGGATGACCCTTGCACAGAGCATATGTAAATGCTATTGAAAATATGCCACAGTTGTTTATATTTGATCTCTGCTGCACAGCTGTTTGCAGAACATCAAAATGTTCTGACTTTGGCCTTACCAGCCAGGACAGTGTCTGTAGGGTTCTTGGGTCTAGAGGGGCACTTTTACTGTCATACAAAGAGAGCTGATTTTCATCACAAAATAAATTGCTTACTGTGATTCAGTGGTTTTGCTGAATGTTCAATATCTGCACAAACTTTTTTGTGGAGTTCCCACAATCCCTCCATGTGCAATAGCACTAAAGGGCAGAACTGACAGAAACCCATCGATGTCCATATTGTCCCTTGTCATGAAGTAGCTTGCCAGGTCAATAGGTATCACTGGTCAACCAGTAATCCTGGTGAAGGATTTGTTGCAGCGTGTTTATTTTTGTTGGCCTGGATAGTCTTCTAGGAGCAGTTATTTCTAATGGACATGACTTGTTCCAGATTGGCCCCTCAATTTTCGCTCGTCTTCTTCAGATATTCTTCACAAGAGCTTTCTGCAAATACAGAAGAAACAAATTACTCCTCCGCTTTGTATGTCCCCTAAATTTAAATCTGAAAAAACCTCTCTACCTATCACCAATTGTACACAGGACAACATACAATTTGAAAATTTTAAGATCAGAAGACACGTTCATGTTAAATGCAAATGCATACTTAAAATGTATCTATGTATCATAATATTTGTGCAACTTGCTGACAATGTCTTGAAAAGCTATACTGCTATCATAATTATACCATTCACTTGGCATCTAACCAATTAAGTTCAGATATTAAAGATATTTAGAAGAAAAAAAACTTCTTGTTCTTCTTGTTTTTCTTCATGTACTTTTGGGGGTGTCTTTGAAGACTTCTCCTTACAAACACACACACATTTGATTTATATGATTTTTAGCAAACACATAATAATTGATTGTAAATAAATAATTCTACATACTCAAATCAAATTCCTCTAGATTTTTAATAGTTTTATTTTTATTATTATTATTATTATTATTACCCTCTGATTAAAATGACCTTGCTTCTCACATCTTTGAATGGCAGATCCTTCACTAGTGGAGAAACGTATACTCCTTTACGCCACTGACTTTTCTTTTTCCACTGTTCCATTTCCACTCGAAAGGAGTGGAAGAGATGTAGTGTATGCACATGCATCACTTTTTGTATGAAATATATTGCAACATCTTGTGTTTATAACTAAGAGTCATTAAATTGGTAATGTTTTGTAAAAGGTACAAACACAAAAAATATTTCCCTGACTGACTTCTTTATGAATCTTGCTGAAATGCTGGTATGCTGAACCTGTACCATGATAACCAATATCCCCTAAAGTATTATGTGATAGTAAGATAAGATGACAATATAAATATATGTGTGTGTGTGTGTGTGTGTGTGTGTGTGTGTGTGTGTGTGTATACATATTGTGGGTCAGCTACTCTCTAGAGCCATTAAGCAAAAGGTAGTGCTCGTCCTGAATAAAAGTAAATTTAAAAGTATTTAACTGCCATGACTTGTCTTCAGATACATGATGTAAAACACGCATGGTTGCGAATGCAATGCAAAAGGTCCACAGCAGGTCAAGTCAGAGATTACAACACAAGACCATGCTGTGTTAATTACCTTGTAGTCTTCAGCAGTAATGTTTTGTTCATCAACGTCCAGTGTACCCACTTGTTGCATAAGCACTAGTAGGTTGTTGTAATGCATTGCCACAATGTCTCCACTGCAGGGACTGGAAAGCACCTCATCCATCTGCTTCAGAGCTGATAAACATGCAAGAAGCCCAATGTGTGCATTCCATTCTTGTTATGTTTTTGCATATTAAAATGATAGCAAGAAAAAAAGAAAGATAAAAAAACAGGATGCATTATAAACTACTCTCCCTTAAAAAATATATATATACCTACTGTTTTTTGCACAGATCCTTTGCATTTTTCATGATGTGGCTCAGGCACCTATGAAGGATTGGAAGATCAAACTTTTCTGGCTGGTATTGGCCAGTGATTACTTCAAAGTACTTCTGCAGAAGATCGTCCAGACCCAGTTTGCAGAATACAAAAGAAATAAAATTTTGAAGTACAAGGGAGCCTTGGTGGACTTGTAGAGCTTTCTTTTTGGAGTATACTTCCAGTTTCTGTCAGATTCCTTTGGGAAAACACTGATAGTGTTTTCTTTGACCACAGCATGATGCCTTTTGGGTGCATCATGACCCTCTGCAGAACTTCATTTTCTGATCCCTACTTTTCATCAATTAGCTTTTGGAGACTTAGAAGTTCATTTGAATGAGGCCTTTTTAGTTGTATTTGGCTCCGTGCAATGGTTTTCGGAACCTCTTTTGCTGGAGCTTTATCTCTGCACCCAGACTGCATCACCATCTCAGCGAGTTTTTGCATGGAATCCAAATAGATACTTCTGGGTAGTTTGGTTTCCAGAGTTTCTCCAAGGGATATGCATGAATCTGCACGCACTGGCCTCCTTTTTGGCTCAGTGGTACTGAGGCACAAATCTCCTCCTCTGAATATCACGGCTGCCTTCAGGGTGACCTCATCTTTGACTTCCACAGAAGCATTAATTCATTAATGGGGCAATTCTCAAACCGACAGTAGCCATTACATTTGAGTAGTAATGTGGTTTTAGTGACTGCAGGGTTTTCAGTGTTTGAAACCAAAACTGCAGTATGGGTGAATTGATCTAATTCCTCTGGCAATCACGTTTGTTCACTGTAATCCTTGAAAGCATTTTCCTTTTTGATGCTTCCTCAGGTCTTGCCATTCTTTTTAGTTAATAAAAAAGAAACATGGCTCCTGTGGCAAATTACATCTGAAGAATGTATCTTCTGCCCCACTGCTCTCTGTCGAAATGTAAGTTGATTCAACCCAAGTCGGATTCCTTGTAATTATCCTCCAACACAAAAGTAATTCATGACATTTTTTGATTAAAATTACATATGCAGGCTTTTACTATTAAACCAATTAATTGTGTTATACACTCACCAAAAGGATTATTAGGAACACCTGTTCAATTTCTCATTAATGCAATTATCTAATTTACCAATCACATGGCAGTTCATTCAATGCAATTAGGTCAAGACAATCTCCTGAACTCCAAACTTAATGTCGGAATGGGAAAGAAAGGTGATTTAAGCAATTTTGAGCGTGGCATGGTTGTTGGTGCCAGACGGCTGAGTATTTCACAGTCTGCTCAGTTACTGTGATTTTCACGCACAACCATTTCTAGAGTTTACAAAGAATGGTGTGAAAAGGGAAAAACAGAGTCAGAGGAGAATGGGCGGACTGAATCAAGCTGATAGAAGAGCAACTTTGACTGAAATAACCACTCGTTACAACCGAGGTATGCAGCAAAGCATTTGTGAAGCCACAACACACACAACCTTGAGGTGGATGGGCTACAACAGCAGAAGACTCCACCGGGTACCACTCATCTCCACTACAAATAGGAAAAAGAGGCTACAATTTGCATGAGCTCACCAAAATTGGACAGTTGAAGACTGGAAAAATGTTGCCTGGTCTGATGAGTCTCTGATGATTTCTGTTCAGACATTCAGATGGTAGAGTCAGAATTTGTCGTAAACAGAATGAGAACATGGATCCATCATGTCTTGTTACCACTGTGCAGGCTGCTGGTGGTGGTGTAATGGTGTGGGGGATGTTTTCTTGGCACACTTTAGACCCTTAGTGCCAATTGGGCATCGTTTAAATGCCACGGTCTACCTGAGCATTGTTTTGACCATGTCCATCCCTTTATGACCACCATATACCCATCCTCTGATGGCTACTTCCAGCAGGAAAATGCACCATATCACAAAGCTTGAATAATTTCAAATTGGTTTCTTGAACATGAAAATGAGTTCACTGTACTAAAATGGCCCCCACAGTCACCAGATCTCAACCCAATAGAGCATCTTTGGATCTGCATTGGACCCTGGATGTGCATCCCACAAATCTCCATCAACTGCAAGATGCGATCCTATCAATATGGGCCAACATTTCTAAAGAATGCTTTCAGCACCTTATTGAATCAATGCCACGTAGAATAAAAGCAGTTCTGAAGGCGAAAGGGGGTCAAACACAGTATTAGTATGGTGTTCCTAATAATCCTTAAGGTGAGTATATTTTATGTAATGGTGTTCCTATATAATATATATATAATGTATACAGTGTTCCTGTGGCTCAAGTGGTAGAGCATTGCGTTATCAGCGCAAGGCTCTGGGTTTGATTACCCTGTAAAACATGTTAGGTAAAAACTGTTAGCCTGAATTCACTGTAAGTCGCTTTGGATAAAAGTGTCTGCTAAATGCATGCATATAATGGTGAACCTGCAAGATAGAAATCTATGTTATATGTGTGATAATTTCATATTTCTCAAAGAGAGCGCACATTCTAAGGCAAAGATTTTATAAAGTTGCTATTTCTTTAGAATTGTTTTTATCTTGAGTGTTATTCCCCCTTTGAATATTTTTGTAAACTTTCATGTAATCTCTGTCTATACTTGCATTTTCATATAAAACTGCTACTTTTTTGAATGTGATCGAATGTTGAAAGGGTTAAAGAAGGACATTTATTTTAATATTCTGCCAGTATGGCTTTTTTTTTTCCTTAAATGTATTACTGAAGCAGAAGCAGCATTGTGCATCATCTGAGTTTCATTGATACGATTATCAAAAAGTTCCCATAAACTGTCCAGTGTTTCTAATCGTGTTGATTGTGATGATGATGATGGGCCTGATGTTGACATTTGTAGCTCTGAATAAAAATGAAAACAGCAATTAGTAACCAATCCGAAACTGACGGCATACACGAAGTATATATTATATGAATCCGATTACATAACAAAACATAGACTGAAACTGTAGCCTACTGGTTCATTATGTGAAAACCTTCATAAACAAAGTTATGCTATGAACGTTTATGCTCAGTGTGCAGAGAGAAATCAAATGGACTGTAGAACTACAAGAATTAGGAAAACCAAAATGATGTCTTCACTGGCTGTAGATTGGGTACTCATATGTAGACCTATAAAATGTATGTTCACACAAGAGTATATTATATTGACATTGAAGCTGTTTTTAACATGATTTAACATGGTCATAATACATACATCTCACTTTATCTGGGATTTCCAAATGGAAATGCTCCCACACCACAGATGTACGGCATCTCTTCTGGGGACCCTCCATTTTTATTAATCTATATATCTATTATAGTCTATCTATCTATATTAATATATCTATGTATCTATCTATTAATCTGTATGTATATATATATATATATATATATATATATTTCTATCTATTAATGTGTAACTGTATGTATATTCTGTCTGTCTGTAGTCAATGTGTAAATTTAAATGTAAGCCTAAATATAACTAAACAAATCACTATAAATGTCACTATATCCTCCTGAGACCCAGCCCATTGACTTATGTCCACTGTAGTGGACATTTGAGTTTCATCCCTCTCCTTGGAATCTTTTGTGCAAGTCTCTTAATTCCTGCTGTACTGTACAGAGGACATCCTGGGCTTTTCAGTGATATGTTATTTGATTGGCTGGGAGGCCAGGAACCCCCTCAATCTTTCAATCCAAAATGGACGGCATAGGAGCAAGCACATTTTATGGAAAGATAAAAGGTGAGTAAAATATTGTTTGTCTATGGTTTTGTTACTATTATAATCATATATTTTCTTGTTCATTAAGGTGTTAGGAATCATATATTTAGTTCTGATAGCAAATACATTATTTATCTTTTGAAAAACTTGCCATTTTATGAATGTCAATTACAGTGGACAGCAGGACTATCTTCATGTAAATAATGACTCCACATTGTTATAGGAAACAGAACTGAAGCAGAAAGAATTCTTTACAAAATAGTCGAGGGAGATCCAGATTTATAGTTGTCAGATGACGAGAGAGCTGAGGATGAGTTTCAACCAGTGAGAGAAGACAGTGATGAAGAAGAGGAAGATGATGCAGAAGCCTCAATTGAAGGGACAGATGCAGACACAGACACAGATACAGACAGGGATGAGCAGGAAACTCGATGCCCTCTGTGGGCTAGGAGTAAAATGTATGTTTTATGCAGTTCCACAATTTTAAATTCAGCTGCATTGAGTATTTAAACTTATTATTTAGGGCCCGAGCACCGAGGTGCGAGGACCCTCTTGTATCTGCTTTGTTTTTTATTAGGGCCCGAGCACCGAGGTGCGAGGACCCTCTTGTATCTGCTTTGTTTTTTATTAGGGCCCGAGCACCGATGGTGTGAGGACCCTCTTGGAATTGCTCCGTTTATTATTATTAGGGCTCAAGCCTGGAGGGCGAGAGCCCTATTGTTTTCCTTAGGATTATTTTTTTTTTTTTTTTTTTTTTTTTTTATTCTTCTAATTTTTTTCTAAGGTTTCGGGGGCTTTTGGGGTCCTTAACATGCTCAAAAACTCTTGAAAATTGGCACACACCTTGGAACCTGCGGCCATTAGGGCCGGGCAGAGTCTGATACACGGGCGTGGCACAGGGGCTCTACAGCGCCCCCTGTAGTACCGAGGGCCATATATCATGCATACTTGCACGTATATATATGAAACTTGGTACATATATATAACTCATCAAACCAAACAACTTTCACACTGCATGTCATAAGCTCCGCCCAACAGGAAGTTGGCTATTTAGGGTTTTATGAAAAACACATGCTCTGGAATTTGATATACTCCTCTGAGGAACTCCACCTGTTCACCACAAAACTCGGTGAACACGATCTCAAGACATAGGGGATGCTAAATTGCGAAGAGATTTTTGATATCTCAAACGGTTTGCCCGTGGCGAGGCGTTGAAATTATGGCGAGAAATGAGAAACAGGAAATGTATAATAACATCCACATACATTTGCTGAATTTGATCAAACTTAATTGGTTTGTTCGTTGTATGATACCGATCGTATATATGTGACTTTTAGGAGTCAAAGTTATAGCGCCACCAACTGGCAGCAGGAAGTGAATCATTTTCAGAACGCTTTGAATTCAGCATCTTATTTTTACTTGATTTGCTTCAAACTTCATCAGAATAATGACAAAACACGGACGAAGACAATCTGTCGTGGGGATATTTATATCTAATATAGTGTTGACATGGCAACGTGTCAAACTTGAATGTTCTGTTCTGGTGATTTTTAGGCAGATAACTAGCTCAGATTTACATGAAACTCGAAACAGATATCAGTATTAAAGATAGCTAGACCATGGCAAAAGCTTTTAAAAGGGCGTGGAAGAGGCACTCTATAGCGCCACCTTTTGTCAAAAGTGGGGGGATTAGTTTTAGCTACAGACACCAAACTTGGTACATAAATTGTTCTTATCAAGACGGACAACTTTCTAATTCGCAGTCATAAGCTACGACCAACAAGAAGTTGGCTATTTTGACTTGAATATGGATTTTTGGGAATTTTCTTTTGTGAATTAATGCATACTCCTCCCAGGGGAAGTACACTATACACACCAAACTTTGTCTACATTAAGAAAAACCATTGAGGAACTTAAATTGCGAACGGATTTTGGTTAGCTTGAACGGTTTTGTCGTGGTGAATTTTTGAAATGACAGTAAAAAGGGAAACATTAATTGTCTTGTATGTTTAAATTGCAGCTTCCAAACACTTCAAAGCATTTTTTCATACAAAGATCAAATCATTCTGAGGAAATATGCATAGTTTCACGACTTTACAACACTGTATGGATAAAAGAAAATTAAAAAACTGTCAGACTTCTCAACTGACATGATCTCACTCTGGCCACCCTGTCTGTGTGAGGGAAGGGAGGGGGAGAGGGAGGGGGAGTGTGATGGGGTTGGTGACTGTGACAGTGTGTGTGGACTGTAGGGAGGGGCTGTCTGGCAAAGAGAGAGAGAGAGAGACCTAATCATCCCTTTAATAATCAGGAAAAAAAAAATCTGTATTTAGGGCTCAAGCCCAAAGGGCGAGAGGCCTATTGTTTTCCTTAGGATTATTTTTTATTATTATTATTATTATTATTTTTTTCCAACGTCTCGGGGGCTTTTGGGGCCCTTAACGTGCTTAAAAAGTCTTGAAAATTGGCACACAGATTGGAACCTGCGGCCATTAGGGCTGGGCAGAGACTGATACACGGGCGTGGCACAGGGGCTCTACAGCGCCCCCTGGAATATGGAGGGCCATATATCATACATTCTTGCTAGTAGACGTATGAAACTCGGTACACATATAAATCTCATCAATCCAAACAACTTTTGTATTGCATATCATAGGCTCCGCCCAACAGGAAGTTGGCTATTTAGGGTTTAGTATTCAAATTTTTCGTCAAAGTTGTGGGGGCTTTGGGGGTCCTTAACATACTCAAAAACTCTTGAAAATTTGCGCACACTTTGGAATCTGTGGCCTTTAGGAGCCTGCAGAGGCTGGGACCCGGGCGTGGCACAGGGGCTCTATGGCGCCCCCTGGAACACAGTCATAAATGTTGATGTATAGCTCACACATACTTGCACATATTCATATGAAACTCAGTACACATATAGATCTCATCGTGCCGAACAACTTTCATATTGCATGTCATAGGCTCCACCCAACAGGAAGTCAGCTATTTAGAGTTATGTAAAAAGCGCATGCTCTGGAATTTGAAATACTTGTCATAGGTTTTTTTCTCGATTGCCGCCAAACTCGGTCAACATGATCTCAAGACACTGGGGATGAAAAATTGCCAGGGGATTTTTGATATCTCGAACGGTTTGCTCGTGGCGAGGCGTTGAAATTATGGCGAGAAATGAGAAACAGGAAGTGTCTAATACCATCCACATACAGTTCCTGATTTTAATCAAACTTCATCAGATTATTCGTTGTATGATGTCGATCGCATATATGTGACTATTAGGAGTCAAAGTTATAGCGCCACCAACTGGCAGCAGGAAGTGTGTCATTTTCAAAATGATTTGAATTCAGCATCTTATTATTACTCGATTTGCTTCAAACTTCATCAGAATAATGTTAAAACACAGCCGATATAAATCTGCAAGGGGGATATTGATATCTAAAAAATTGTTGGCGTGGCAACATGTCAAACTGGAATACTTCTCAGGTGATTTTGAGGCAAATACCATACTTAGAATTTCACAAAACTCTGAACACACATCAGTATTTCTGATAGGAACTTAAATTGTGAATGGATTTTGGATAGCTTGAATGGTTTTGCCGTGGTGATTTTTTGAAATTACCTTACAAAGGGAATCATTATTGTATTTTTAAAATGCAGCTTCCAAACACGTCAAAGAATTTTTTCATACAGATGAAAAAGTCATTCTGAGGAAATATGCATAGTTTCAAGACTTTACAACACTGTATGGATAACAGAAAATTAAAAAACTCTCAGACATCTCATCTCACTTTGTCCCTCTGTTTGAGTATGTGTGCTTCAGACTTCCATTGTCTGAGAGAAATAGCGCCCCTACAGGTTCAATTCCCGAACTTTTACTTTCACTTTTAAATCGGTTAAAAATACAAATAAATACTTAGATTTAATTCACACTGACAAGCTAAACCAACATATCTGATTATTACCGGTTCAGGGCTCATGGATAAATTATTTCTGGCCAGAGATACGTGAGAAATAGGAGAGATGAATCACCGCTGTGATCATGAGCGTCTGGAGTAAAGAGCTCAGATAAAACGAATTTATTCCTGTTTTATAGCTTTTAAAAATAAATTATTACAGCGATATCACACAATCAACCAATTAGAACACACCAAGAGCTAAATTCAGATGTTTTTGAACTGTTTGTGTGAAAATGAAATATTTGTGGCTGCCTATCTGAAATCACGCCTCCGATCAGCGCTTACAGTGTCGAGCTCAAAACAAACGAATTTATTCTTGTTTAAGAGCTTTTTTAAATAAAACATTACCACAAATGCACACAATAAACCCATTGTAACACATCAAGAGGTAAATGCAGGTGTTTGTGACCCGTTTAAGTGCGCAAGACTATTTGAAAGCGAGACTGGCAGAATAACATATATCTCTCGAGCTGCAGGTTTCTGTCTTTCGTCGTACGAACGAACACATAACGGACAAGATTATTTCAAAACACATAATAGCTTGGCGACTATAAACGAAAACAGCCACGTGAACATAAACTGTTGAGAAATATATCTGAAGTGGATCTACTGGATTTTAATATTAAGTGACCGCATATACCAGCTGCTTCTGTCTTCAATTTTAATCTATATAAAAAATGAAATTCATTCATCTTGGCTGCTTTTTTAATGTGTGTACGTATTTATTTATTTATTTATTATTTTGCTCTAACAAGAATTAATCTATATTTAATTAAATCAATTACATTTTATTTTACATTTGATTTGTCCATATCTGCATCTAAACGCCTAAAAACCTAAAACATGCTCTATTATACTATTGTTAGCAATTTCTTTATCGTCCAATTTATCTGGTGTACACACTTTTATTTTCATAATAAACTTGTTTGTTAGATTATACACAGTTACAGTGGTCTATAATAAATATTAACAGGTTTTATTCAAGCTGTTTAGAATGATTGCAGTAGGCTAATTTTTTTAAATGTAAATCCAAAAAAAAAAAAAAAAAAAAAACATTGGAAAACAATGACTGTTGTACTTTTTTATACATTTTGTATAATTTCATAGTTTATGCATTATAGTTATAAAACAAATAAATGTAGCCACTCACATAGAAATCTTAGGCCTTATCCTTTTCTGACAGTTTTAGGGATTTTTAAAAATCCTAAAAAACCCTAATTTGTGCTGCAAATAATAATTTCAAACTCAAAAAGTAAATAGTCAGTTCATGCTTTATAAAGCCTTGTCCCAATATTAATAGTCAGTAGTAAGCAGTTTATAAATACAGCTATAAATAGCTTGTTTTTGGTTTATAAGCACATTTATTAAAAAGGAGAGTAAAGGATCAGTTATCTTCCTATGAAAAATAAAAGATAAAAATAAACAAACAACAACACAGATTGATACAGAACAGAAAAATAAATTTTATTGTGGATTTATGATAAAATCAGCCTGTAAATGAATTCATACTCCTCCTCATACTACTCCATACTCCTTTTTCAACATGATGCCAATATACTGAGATGTTAAATTGTGAATGGGTTTAGGATAGCTTAAATGGTGTTGCCATAGAGATTTATTAATGTAACATAAAAAAATACAATAGTTATTTTACTATATCTTTAAATTTTTTCATTCTAACTCTTCATAATTTTTTATATAAGTAGAAGTCCTCATTTGAAGGAAGCACAGTAAGTTTCATAGCTTTTTCATTTTCAAGAGCCAGCCTAAAATTAAAACTATCATAACTTATAAATCAAGCTTGCAATTCTTAGTACCAATAATGGTCACCAGAGGGAGCTATAGGATTACTTTTAAATAATTATTGTAGAAACGAGTATGATTTAAATAATTTATAGAAATCTTTCAAATAAAATAATATGTATTTTAGGAATTTTACTGATAAAAATGACCCTCACTTAATTAGAATAACAAGCTGAAGTATTGTGAACTGTATATTAAGAATAATTCTTTATAGGCTTTATGGACAGATACGTTTTGAGTGACTCTTGAAGGATCAGCACCACATCCTCTTTTACCAGTTTAAAGAACTAATCTTACAGAACAGGTGTGAATGAATTTTGGATAGCTTGAATGGTTTTGTCGTGGTGATTTTTTGAAATAATAGTAAAAAAGGAACCAGTAAATGTCTTTTTATTTTTTTTAAAGTGCAGCTTCTAAACACTTAAAAAAAATGTACACATAAAAAACAAGTCATTCTGAGGCATATTTCCTCAGAATGACTGGTCTCATGACAATAGTTTCATGACTATACAACACTATATGGATGATAGAAAATAAAAAAACTATCATACATCTAATGTCACTCAGTCCCACTGTCACTGTGGGTAGTGTGTGTGTGTGTGTGTGTTTGTGTGTGTGTTAAGTGAATTAGGTGTGAAACTATCAGGGAGCATTTAGTCTCCAGCGCCAACATTTTACAGAACTGCCACTTTCCTGGAGTCTCCAGAATTACTCGGTGTCCGGCTCTGAGAGACTTAAGATCCCAAAAAATGATTTAATTAGAATACCATGAAGTATTGTGAAATACTATATATTAAGGCTTTATATATAGGCTTTATGAACAGATTAGAGTGACTCGTGAAGGACCAGCACCACCTCCTCTTGTTCGATGGTTTGAGGAGTATATCTTCCAGAATCCAGGATTAAGATTTAAGAGCTCATTTTTATTCCACCTCCTTTCCTGAAAGTCTGTCTTGCAGAATTGACTAAAAATTAATCTTCACATTATTTCCTAATTATTTTGCAATTCTTTTTGTCAGTTCTTCTTGACCTGTTTTTCTCTTCCAGCTTTCCTGGACTATTGTATAGCACTCATAAATGATTAAATAAAAAATAATGGTAGTTATTAAGATTGATATGGTTTGGAATTGGTAAAAAATGCTTGGAAAAAAATCACAATAAAACAATGTTTTAATGTTTAAGTTTGGAATATTAACTGACGTGAATGAATGCTATATAAACATTGTTCATGTTAACATAATGTTTATGAATGGAATCTTATTGTAAAGTGTTACTAAAGTTATATATATATATATTGTTCTGTGAATGTGATTTTAAAGTCTAGATGATTCGGATTAACCCTTTAACTGCCATATCCTTTAAAACCTCACTGCCAGAGGGATATTGTGAATGCATGTGCCCGCTGGGCACAGTTTACCTGATGCCACCGGGGTGGCGATGGCACTGGTGGCTTGAGCCCGCCATCGCTGCTTGCAGCTATATTTATTATTATTTTTCTTCAAGGTTTCGGGGGCTTTTGGGGCCCTTAACATGCTTAAAAAGTCTTGAAAATTGGCACACACATTGGAACCTGCGGCCATTAGGGCCGGGCAGAGACTGATACACGGGCGTGGCACAGGGGCTCTACAGCGCCCCCTGGAATACTGAGGGCCATATATCATACATACTTGCACGTAGACGCACGAAACTCGGTACACATGTAGATCTCATCAAACCAAACAACTTTCGTACTGCATGTCATAGGCTCCGCCCAACAGGAAGTTGGATATTAAGCGTTTAGTATTCATATTTTTCGTCAAAGTTGTGGGGGCTTTTGGGGTCCTTAACATACTCAAAAACTCTTGAAAATTTGCGCACACTTTGGAATCTGTGGCCTTTAGGAGCCTGCAGAGGCTGGGACCCGGGCGTGGCACAGGGGCTCTACGGCGCCCCCTGGATCACAGTCAGAAATGTTGATGCATAGCTCACACATACTTGCACATATTAATATCAAACTCAGTACACATATAGATCTCATCGTGCTGAACAACTTTCGTATTGCATGTCATAGGCTCCGCCCAACAGGAAGTCAGATATTTAGAGTTATGTAAAAAGCGCATGCTCTGGAATTTGAAATACTTGTCATAGGGTTTTTTGCCGATTGACACCAAACTCGGTCAACATGATCTCAAGACATTGGGGATGAAAAATTGCCAGGGGATTTTTGATATCTCAAACGGTTTGCTGGTAGTGAGGCGTTGAATTTATGGCGAGAATTGAGAAACAGGAAGTGTCTAATACCATCCACATACATTTCCTAATTGTTATAAAACTTCATCAGATTATTCATTGTATGATGTCGATCGCATATATGTGACTATTAGGAGTCAAAGTTATAGCGCCACCAACTGGCAGCAGGAAGTGTGTCATTTTCAAAATGCTTTGAATTCAGCATCTTATTTTTACTCGATTTGCTTAAAACTTCATCAGAATAATGACAAAACACGGCCGATGTAAATCTGTTGTGGGGATATTGATATCTGATATAGTGTTGCCATGGCAACGTGTCAAACTTGAATGTTCTGTTATGGTGAGTTTGAGGCAGACAACAAGCTCAGATTTACTTGAAACTCAAAACACATATCAGTATTAGTGATAGCTAGACAATGGCAAAAGCTTTTAAAAGGGCGTGGAAGAGGCACTCTATAGCGCCACCTTTTGTCAAAAGTGGGGGGGTTAGTTTTAGCTACAGACACCAAACTTGGTACATAAATTGTACTTTTCAAGACGGACAACTTTCTAATTCACAGTCATCAGCTACGACCAACAGGAAGTCGGCTATTTTGATTTGAATATTTAAATTGAGCTCTGATTTAATGCATACTCCTCAGAGGAAATGTTCACTATACTCACCAAACTTTGTCTACATGTTGAAAAAACATTGAGGAACTTAAATTGCGAACGGATTTTGATTAGCTCGAACGGTTTGGTCGTGGTGATTTTTTGAAATGACAGTAAAAAGGGAATCATTAATTGTCTTGTATTTTTAAATTGCAGCTTCCAAACACTTAAAAAAAAATCATACAGAGATCAAATCATTCTGAGGACATATGCATAGTTTCATGACTTTACAACACTGTATGATTAAAAGAAAATTAAAAAACTGTCAGACATCTCAACTCACTCTGTCCCTCTGTTTGAGGAATGTATGTGTGCTGAGTGAGTGTGTGTGTGTGTGTGTGTGTGTGTGTGTGTGAGTGTGTGTGTGTGTGAGTGGGGGATGGGCATGAGCTGAGTGGCAGACACAATGAGAGAGAGAGAGAGAGAGAGAGAGAGACTTAATCATCTCTTTAATCACCAGAAAAAAAAAAAGTATTTTAAATTGTTATTTTTTGTTGCTGTTGCTAACATTGCTGTTTTCATTAAAACTTAAGAAATCTCTTAGGCCTTATCCTTTTCTGACAGTTTCAGGAATTAAAAACAAAATTCTAAAAATACTTATTTGTGCTGCAAATAATAATTTCAACTCATTTGATACTGACCTATTCCATCATGTGACATGACATGTATCTACATTTTAAAAATCTCATGGATGTAACAGTAAAACTGTTCTGCTCACAGATGAAGACTAAGCTGTAATGCAAGCAGAACTTTCACAAATGCTTATAAGTCATTAAAGGATTTTATAACACTGTAAAATAATGTCTAATTTGTTAACATTAGTAAATGCATTGGTAACACTTTATAATAACTGCACTCATTAGTAAATAGTCAGTTCATGCTTTATAAAGTCTTGTCCCAACTTAAACAGTCATTAATAAGCATCTTATAAATACAGCTATAAATAGCTTGATCTTGGTTTATAAGCACATTTATTAAAAAGGAGAGTAAAGGGTCAGTTATCTTCCTATGAAAAATAAAAAAAAATGAAAATAAACAAACAACAACACAGATTGATACAGAACTCAGAAATTTTATTGTGGATTTATGATCAAATCAGCTTGTAAATGAATCATACTCCTCCAAGAAGACACAAGTAGTTCACACCAAACTTTTTCAACATGATGCCAATATACTGAAGATGTTAAATTGCGAATGGGTTTAGGATACCTTAAATGGTGTGGCCATACCGATTTATTAAAGTAACATAAAAAAATACAATAGTTATTTTACTATATCTTTAACATTCTTTATTTCAAACTCTTCATAATTTTTTATATACGTAGAAGTCATCATTTGAAAGAAGCACAGTAAGTTTCATAGCTTTATCATTTTCAAGAGCCAGCTTAAAATTAAAACTATCATGACATATAAATCAAGCTTGCAATTCTTAGTACCAATAATGGCCACCAGATGGCGCTATATGATTACTTTTAAATAATTATTGTAGAAACAAGTATGATTTAAATCATTTATAGAAATCTTTCAAAGAAAAATAATATGTATTTTACTGATAAAATGACCCTCACTTAATTAGAATAATATGCTGAAGTATTGTGAAATACTGTGTATTAAGAATAATTCTTTATAGGCTTTATGGACAGATAAGTTTGGAGTGACTCTTGAAGGATCAGCACCACATCCTCTTTTACCACTGTTTAAAGAATTTATCTTACAGAACAGGTGCGAATGAATTTTGGATAGCTTGAATGGTTTTGTCATGGTGATTTTTTGAAATAACAGTAAAAAAGGAACCAGTAAATGTCTTTTATTTTTTTAAGTGCAGCTTCTAAACACTTCAACAAAATGTACACATAGAAGTCATGCTGAGGAAATATGCATAGTTTCATGACTATACAACACTATATGGATGATAGAAAATTAAAAAACTACCATACATCTGATGTCACTCTGTCCCTCTGTCACTGTGGGTAATGTGTGTGTGTGTGTGTGTGTTTGTGTGTTAAGTGTGTGTGTGTTAAGTGTGTGTGCTGAGTTTGTGTGAATGTGTGGGAGAGGGGATGGGCTTGGTGTCAGAGAGAGAGAGAGAGAGAGAGAGAGAGAGGGAGGGAGACTTAATCATCTCTTTAATCACCAGCGGAAAAAAAAGCAATTTTGTGTTGTTGTTGTTTTTTCATCATTACAGCTTAAGAAATATCTTAGGCCTCAACATCAACTGTTGCTGCTTTATATAGCCATCTCCCAAAATTAATAGTCATTAGTAAGCATTTTATAAATACAGCTATAATTAAATTGTTCATGGTTTATATGCACATTTATTTTGAGGAGATTAAAGCCTGCAATCTTCCTAAAAAAAAATAAAAAAATAAAAATAAAAAAAATAAACAAACACAGAACTCAGAAACATTTATTTCAAGATGCAATAAAAGAAAACTGTACACTATATATACATATATATACAATTGCATAAGTTTATATTTAATTTTTTTTATCAAGTGTACAGCTAATAATAATAATAATAATAATAATAATAATAATAATAATGCATTTTATTTAAGGCGCCTTTCAAACCACTCAAGGTCACCGTACAACAAGTAACAACAGTAACAATATTAGAAACAAAAAATAACAGCAAATAACAATGTCAATAAAAAACCACAATAATATTAGAATAGCACAACATATTGTGGAATACTATATTAAGACTTTATATATAGGCTTTATGAACAGATAGGTTTTGAAAGATGCTTGAAGTACTAGCATCACCTCCTCTTGTACGACGGTTTGAGGAATATATCTTCCAGATAGTACCGCCGCTCCCTATATGCAGAATACGCAGTCTTCGTAGGGCACCAACTCCCAGAGGAGGCACCATCCCAGTAAAATAAAACATGCGCCATTCTCCCAATTGGCTCGCGACCGCTCGGACATTTGCGGATGAATGTTCGTAATTGATGGATGGACATCTATGCCCGGGTAAAAGACATCAGCAATCCGGCACAGAGAAAAGAAAAATAAAGTAAAAAACAAAACAAAAACAGGCATAAAGTTGGCTTGACATTGGACATTCGAGAGTCTCAAATTTAGGGACCGTCTCTTAAGTTATATGTGATATTGTTATACAATTTTCTAACGTCAGTAGCATTTGAAGAGAATGACTTACAGTCATAAAAACAACTGTAATTGTTCATCTAGGTGACAGCTATAATGCACCATTAAATTGAATGTTTGATATTTATTAAAACAAACTGTAAGTCATATGTAAATTATGCTACTTTTTCACATGGGCTCGAAAGCAAATTTGAAGCTCAATAGCATTTGAGGAGAAAGACTTGCAGTCATAAACCAATTGCAATGTGTTCATTTAGGTGTCAGCTACGATGCACAACTTATACATTTTTTATATATATTAAAATAAAGTGTTACTAAAGTTATATATATTGTTCTGTGTATGTGATTTCAAAGTCTAGACGGGTCGGATTAACCCTTTAACTGCCATATCCCTTAAAATTTGATTGCCAGATGGTTACTGTAAATGCTTATGCCCGCTGGGCACAGTTTTCCCGATGCCACCGGGGTGGCGTTGCACTGACAGCTTGAGCCCGCCATCGCTGCTTGCAGCTATATTTATTATTATTATTCTTCTTCTCTAAGATGAATCGCATTTTAGAGGGCCTAAACATGCTCGAAAAGTCATGAAACTTTGCACACACCTCAGAACTGGCGAAAATTTACGTCTGATATGGGTTTCAGAAGTGGGTGTGCCAAAATGGCTCAACAGCGCCACCTATACACGTTCAACGGTGTGCGCCTCGAGCTACGTTTCATGTACATGTATGAAAATCGGTATACACATGTAACTCTCCAATACCTACAAAAAAGTCTCTTGGAGCAAAATCCGAAACCCAACAGGAAGTCGGTTATTTCTAATATTATGAGCAAATTTTGTGTCATTTTTGTCATTTCCATGCGTTGTATTTTAACGAACTACTCCTAGAGATTAATTCAGATCAACACCAAATTTGGTATGCCTAATCTAAAGGCCTTTGCGATGTTAAATTGCGAAGCTTTTGAGTTTTCGTTGAAGGGCCTGTGTGTGGCGGCCTGGCGAATTTCGATGATTCGCCATGAAACAGGAAGTTGCTATAACTCAGACATACAATGACCAATCTGCCCCAAACTTCACATGTTGGATGAGACTCCTGTCCTGAACAGTTTGACACGACCATATTCAGTTATAGTCATAGCGCCACCTATTGGCAACAGGAAGTGACATATTTTACGCTGCGACAAACTACTCCTAGAAATTTTTGACATCAATGTCTTTTTTGTCGTCAGTCTAATCTAAAGGCCTGTACGATGTTAAATTGAGAAGATCTTGAGTTTTCGTTAAAGGGCGTGTCCATGGCGCCATGTCAAAGTTCGATGTCTCGCCATGGGAGTAGAAGTTGCTGTAACTCAGTCATAAAATATCAGATCTTGCCCAAACTTCAAATGTTTGATAAGAGTACTGACCTGAACACATCTGGAGGCTAATATTCCATTGGGTGTGGCAAAATGGCTCGATAGCGCCACCTATACATTTTCAATGGAGTGCGCCTCGAGCTACATGTCATATACATATACGAAAATCGGTAAACATATGTAACATACCAATAGCTACAAAAAAGTCTCTTGGTACGAAATCCGAATCCCAACAGGAAGTCGGTTATTTGTAATTTTCCCTGCAAAATTGGTGTTGTTTTTGTCATTTTCAGGGGTTGTATTTTAACGAACTCCTCCTAGAGATTTATTCAGATCAACACCAAACTTGGTCAGTGTAATCTAAAGCTCTTTGCCATTTTAAATTGCGAAGGAATTGAGGTTTCGTTAAAGGGCGTGTCCATGGCGGCCTGACAAATTTCGATGATTCGCCATGAAAAATGATGGTGCTATAACTCAGACATACAATGTCCAATCTGCCCTAAACTTCACATGTTTGATAAGACTCTTGACCTGAACAGATCTACATGCCAATATTCAGTTATAGTCATAGCGCCACCTATTGGCAACTGGAAGTGACATATTTTACACTGTGACAAACTACTCCTAGAAATTTTATGACATCAATGTCTTTTTTGTGGTCAGTCTAATCTAAAGACCTGTGTGATGTTTAGTTGTGAAGATCTTGAATTTTTGTTAAAAGGCATGTCCATGTCGCCATGACGAAGTTCGATGTCTCGCCATGGGAATAAAAGATGTTATAACTCAGGCATAAAATGTCCGATCTTGCCCAAACTTCAAATGTTTGATAAGAGTACTGACCTGAACACATCTGGAGGCTAATATTCCATTGGGTGTGGCAAAATGGCTCGATAGCGCCACCTATACATTTTCAATGGAGTGCGCCTCGAGCTACATGTCATATACATATACGAAAATCGGTAAACATATGTAACATACCAATAGCTACAAAAAAGTCTCTTGGTACGAAATCCGAATCCCAACAGGAAGTCGGTTATTTGTAATTTTCCCTGCAAAATTGGTGTTGTTTTTGTCATTTTCAGGGGTTGTATTTTAACGAACTCCTCCTAGAGATTTATTCAGATCAACACCAAACTTGGTCAGTGTAATCTAAAGCTCTTTGCCATTTTAAATTGCGAAGGAATTGAGGTTTCGTTAAAGGGCGTGTCCATGGCGGCCTGACAAATTTCGATGATTCGCCATGAAAATGATGGTGCTATAACTCAGACATACAATGTCCAATCTGCCCTAAACTTCACATGTTTGATAAGACTCTTGACCTGAACAGATCTACATGCCAATATTCAGTTATAGTCATAGCGCCACCTATTGGCAACTGGAAGTGACATATTTTACACTGTGACAAACTACTCCTAGAAATTTTATGACATCAATGTCTTTTTTGTGGTCAGTCTAATCTAAAGACCTGTGTGATGTTTAGTTGTGAAGATCTTGAATTTTTGTTAAAAGGCATGTCCATGTCGCCATGACGAAGTTCGATGTCTCGCCATGGGAATAAAAGATGTTATAACTCAGGCATAAAATGTCCGATCTTGCCCAAACTTCACATGTGTGATAAGTGTCCTGGCTTGAACACATCTGAAGGCCAATATTCCATTATAACGATAGCGCCACCTGCTGGCAACAGGAAGATTGGCACACATATGGAATAAACTTTGATATATTGCACTTATATTTATGAGTTTAAATGCATATTTCTCAACGTTCACCTTTTTACTAAAGCCACACGATGGCGGTGAGCCCGGGTGCGAGGGCCCGTTCATCGCTGCTTGCAGCTTTAATTATTCTTCTTCTTCTTCTTCTTCTTCTTCTCCCGAATGAATCGCATTTTGAGGGCTTTAACATGCTCAAAAAGTCATGAAACTTTGCACACGCGTCAAACCTGGTGAAAATTTTCGTCTGATATAGGATTCAGAAGAGGGTGTGGCAAAATGGCTCGACAGCGCCACCTATACCAAGAAAATCAACAGCCTTCCAGCTATGTTTCACGTACATGCACGAAAATTGGCACACATATGTAACACACCAGTACCTACAAAAAAGACTCTTGGAGCCAAATTCTAAACCCAACAGGAAGTCGGTTATTTTTAATATTATGAGCATATTTTGTGTAATTTTGACCATTTCCATGTGTTGTATTTTAACGAACTCCTCCTAGAGAGTTATTCAAATCAACACCAAATTTGGTATGCCTAATCTAAAGGCCTTTGTGATGTTAAATTGCGAAGATCTTGAGTTTTCGTTGAAGGGCGTGTCTGTGGCGGCCTGGCGAATTTCGATGATTCGCCATGAAAAATGAAGTTGCTATAACTCACACATACAATGTCCAATCTGCCCCAAACTTCACATGTTTGATGAGACTCCGAACTTGAATAGATTGACATGCCCATATTCAGTTATAGTCATAGCGCCACCTATTGGCAACAGGAAGTGACATATTTTACCCTGCGACGAACTACTCCTAGAAATTTTATGACATCAATGTCTTTTTTGTGGTCAGTCTAATCTAAAGGCCTGTGCGATGTTCAGTTGTGAAGATCTTGAGTTTTCGTTAAAAGGCTTGTTCATGGCGCCGCGACGAAATTCGATGTCTCGCCATGGGAATAAAAGATGTTATAACTCAGGCATAAAATGTCCGATCTTCCCCAAACTTCACATGTGTGATAAGAGTCCTGGCCTGAACAGATCTGCAGGCCAATATTCCACCGGGTGTGGCAGAATGGCTCTATAGCGCCACCTATACACTTTCAACGGAGTGCGCCTCGCGCTATGTTTCACGTACATGTACAAAAATTGGTACAGACATGTAACACTCCAATACCTACAAAAAAGTCTCTTGGTACGAAATCCGGATCCCAACAGGAAGTCGGTTATTTTTAATTTTCCCTTCAAAATTGGTGTTGTTTTTGCCATTTTCAGGGGTTGTACTTTAACGAACTCCTCCTAGAGATTTATTCCGATCAACACCAAACTTGGTCAGTTAAATCTAAAGGCCTTTGCGATGTTAAATTACGAAGATCTTGAGGTTTCGTTAAAGGGCGGGTCCATGGCGGCCTGACAAATTTCGATGTTTCGCCATGAAAAAGGAAGTTGCTGTAACTCCGGCATACAATGTCCAATCTGCCTCAAACTTCACATGTTAAATAAGACTTCTGCCCTTAACAGATCTACATGCCCATATTCAGTTATAGTCATAGCGCCACCTGCTGGCAACAGGAAGTGACATGTTTTACGCTGCGACAAACTACTCCTAGAAATTTCATGACATCAATGTCTTTTTTGTGGTCAGTCTAATCTAAAGACCTGTGTGATGTTTAGTTGTGAAGATCTTGAGTTTTTGTTAAAAGGCGTGTCCATGGCGCCATGACGAAGATCGATGTCTCGCCATGTGCATAAAAGATGTTATAACTCAGGCATAAAATGTCCGATCTTGCCCAAACTTCACATGTGTGATAAGGGTCCTGGCTTGAACAGATCTGAAGGCCAATATTCCATTGGGTGAGTCAAAAAGGCTCGATAGCGCCACCTATACACTTTCAACGGCGTGAGTATACACTTTCAAAGGAGTGCGCCTGGAGCTATGTTTTACGTACATGTACAAAAATCGGTACACACATGTAACACACCAATATCTACAAAAAAGTCTCTTGGTACGAAATCCGAATCCCAACAGGATGTCAGTTATTTTGAATTTTCTCTGCAAAATTGGTGTTGTTTTTGCCATTTTCAGGGGTTGTACTTTAACGAACTCCTCCTAGAGATTTATTCAGATCAACACCACACTTGGTCAGTGTAATCTAAAGGCCTTTGCGAAGTTAAATTGCGACTATCCTGAGGTTTCGTTAAAGGGCGTGTCCATGGCGGCCTGACAAATTTCGATGTTTCGCCATGAAAAAGGAAGTTGCTGTAACTCAGACATACAATGTCCAATCTGCACCAAACTTCACATGTTAAATAAGACTTCTGCCCTTAACAGATCTACATGCCGATTTTCAGTTATAGCCATAGCGCCACCTGCTGGCAACAGGAAGTGACATATTTTACGCTGAGACAAACTACTCCTAGAGATTTTTTGACATTAATGTATTTTTATTGTGGTCAGTCTAATCTAAAGGCCTGTCCAATGTTTAATTGTGGTAATCTTGATTTTTTGTTAAAGAGCGTGTCCATGACGCCATGACAGAATTTGATGTCTCGCCACAGCAAGAGAAGTTGTTGTAACTCAGGCATAAAATATTTGATCTTCCCCAAACTTCACATGTTCGATAAGAGTCCTGGCCTGAACACATCTGAAGGCCAATATTCCATAATAATGATAGCGCCACCTGCTGGCAACAGGGAGATTGGAACAGTGTATATGGAATATACTTTGATATATTCCACTTATATTTATTACTTTAAATGCATATTTCTCACCGTTCACCTTTTTACTAATGCCACTCGTTGGCGGGGAGCCCGGGTGCGAGGGCCCGTTCATCGCTGCTTGCAGCTTTAATTATTATTATTCTTCTTCTTCTTCTTCTTCTTCTTCTCCCGAATGAATCGCATTTTTGAGGGCTTTAACATGCTCAAAAAGTCATGAAACTTTGCACACTCGTCAAACCTGGTGAAAATTTTCGTCTGATATAGGATTCAGAAGAGGGTGTGGCAAAATGGCTCGACAGCGCCACCTATACCAAGAAAATCAACAGCCTTCCAGCTATGTTTCACGTACATGCACGAAAATTGGCACACATATGTAACACACCAATACCTACAAAAAAGACTCTTGGAGCGAAATTCTAAACCCAACAGGAAGTCGGTTATTTTTAATATTATGAGCATATTTTGTGTAATTTTGGTCATTTCCATGTGTTGTATTTTAACGAACTCCTCCTAGAGAGTTCTTCAAATCAACACCAAATTTGGTATGCCTAATCTAAAGGCCTTTGCGATGTTAAATTGCGAAGATCCTGACTTTTCGTTGAAGGGCGTGTCCGTGGCGGCCTGGCGAATTTCGATGATTCGCCATGAAAAATGAAGTTGCTATAACTCAGACATACAATGACCAATCTGCCCCAAACTTCACATGTTTGATGAGACTCCGAACCTGAACAGATTGACATGCCCATATTCAGTTATAGTCATAGCGCCACCTATTGGCAACAGGAAGTGACATATTTTACGCTGCGACGAACTACTCCTAGAAATTTTATGACATCAATGTCTTTTTTGTGGTCAGTCTAATCTAAAGGCCTGTGCGATGTTCAGTTGTGAAGATCTTGAGTTTTCGTTAAAAGGCTTGTTCATGGCGCCGCGACGAAGTTCGATGTCTCGCCATGCGAATAAAAGATGTTATAACTCAGGCATAAGATGTCCGATCTTCCCCAAACTTCACATGTGTGATAAGAGTCCTGGCCTGAACAGATCTTCAGGCCAATATTCCACCGGGTGTGGCAGAATGGCTCTATAGCGCCACCTATACACTTTCAACGGAGTGCGCCTCGAGCTATGTTTCACGTACATGTACAAAAATTGGTACACACATGTAACACTCCAATACCTACAAAAAAGTCTCTTGGTACGAAATCCGGATCCCAACAGGAAGTCGGTTATTTTGAATTTTCCCTTCAAAATTGCTGTTGTTTTTGCCATTTTCAGGGGTTGGACTTTAACGAACTCCTCCTAGAGATTTATTCAGATCAACACCAAACTTGGTCAGTGTAATCTAAAGCCTTTTGCGATCTTAAATTGCGAAGATCTTGAGGTTTCGTTAAAGGGCGTGTCCATGGCGGCCTGACAAATTTTATTGTTTCGCCATGAAATAGGATGTTGTTGTAACTCAGGCATAAAATGTCCAATCCTCCCCAAACCTCACATGTTCGATAAAAGTCCTGCCCTGAACACATCTGAAGGCCAATTTTCCATTATAATGATAGCGCCACCTGCTGGCAACAGGAAGATTGGCACATATATGGAATAAACATTGATATATTCTACTTATATTTATGAGTTTAAACGCATATTTCTCACCGTTCACCTATTAACTAAAGCCACTCGCTGCCGGTGAGCCCGGGTGCGAGGGCCCGTTCATCGCTGCTTGCAGCTTTAATTAGGGCCCGAGCACCGATGGTGTGAGGACCCTCTTGTATCTGCTTTGTTTATTATTATTATTATTATTATTATTATTATTATTCTTCTTCTTCTTCTTCTCCCGAATGAATCGCATTTTTGAGGGCTTTAACATGCTCAAAAAGTCATGAAACTTTGCACACGCGTCAAACCTGGTGAAAATTTTCGTGTGATATAGGATTCAGAAGAGGGTGTGGCAAAATGGCTCGACAGCGCCACCTATACCAAGAAAATCAACAGCCTTCAAGCTATGTTTCACGTACATGCACGAAAATTGGCACACATATGTAACACACCAATACCTACAAAAAAGACTCTTGGAGCGAAATTCTAAACCCAACAGGAAGTCGGTTATTTTTAATATTATGAGCATTTTTTGTGTAATTTTGGTCATTTCCATGTGTTGTATTTTAACGAACTCCTCCTAGAGATTTCTTCAAATCAACACCAAATTTGGTATGCCTAATCTAAAGGCCTTAGCGATGTTAAATTGCGAAGATCTTGAGTTTTCGTTGAAGGGTGTGTCCGTGGCGGCCTGGCGAATTTCGATGATTCGCCATGAAAAATGAAGTTGCTATAACTCACACATACAATGTCCAATCTGCCCCAAACATCACATGTTTGATGAGACTCCGAACTTGAACAGATTGACATGCCCATATTCAGTTATAGTCATAGCGCCACCTATTGGCAACAGGAAGTGACATATTTTACGCTGCGACGAACTACTCCTAGAAATTTTATGACATCAATGTCTTTTGTGTGGTCAGTCTAATCTAAAGGCCTGTGCGATGTTCAGTTGTGAAGATCTTGAGTTTTCGTTAAAAGGCTTGTTCATGGCGCCGCGACGAAGTTCGATGTCTCGCCATGCGAATAAAAGATGTTATAACTCAGGCATAAGATGTCCGATCTTCCCCAAACTTCACATGTGTGATAAGAGTCCTGGCCTGAACAGATCTTCAGGCCAATATTCCACCGGGTGTGGCAGAATGGCTCTATAGCGCCACCTATACACTTTCAACGGAGTGCGCCTCGAGCTATGTTTCACGTACATGTACAAAAATTGGTACACACATGTAACACTCCAATACCTACAAAAAAGTATCTTGGTACGAAATCCGGATCCCAACAGGAAGTCGGTTATTTTGAATTTTCCCTTCAAAATTGCTGTTGTTTTTGCCATTTTCAGGGGTTGTACTTTAACGAACTCCTCCTAGAGATTTATTCAGATCAACACCAAACTTGGTCAGTGTAATCTAAAGCCCTTTGCGATAATAAATTGCGAAGGACTTGAGGTTTCGTTAAAGGGCGGGTCCATGGCGGCCTGACAAATTTCGATGTTTCGCCATGAAAAAGGAAGTTGCTGTAACTCAGACATACAATGTCCAATCTGCCCCAAACTTCACATGTTGGATAAGACTCTTGACCTGAACAGATCTACATGCCAATATTCAGTTATAGTCATAGCGCCACCTATTGGCAACAGGAAGTTACATATTTTACACTGCGACAAACTACTCCTAGAAATTTTATGACATCAGTGTCTTTTTTGTGATCAGTCTAATCTAAAGACCTGTGTGATGTTTAGTTGTGAAGATCTTGAGTTTTTGTTAAAAGGTGTGTCCATGGCGCCGTGATGAAGTTCAATGTCTTGCCATTGGAATAAAAGATGTTATAACTCAGACATAAAATGTCCGATCTTGCCCAAACTTCACTTGTGTGATAAGGGTCCTGGCCTGGACAGATCTGAAGGCCAATATTCCATTGAGTGTGGCAAAATGGCTCAATAGCGCCACCTATACACTTTCAACGGAGTGCGTATACACTTTAAACGGAGTGCGCCTTGAGCTATGTTTCACGTACATGTACAAAAATCGGTACACACATGTAACCCATCAATATCTACGAAAAAGTCTCTTGGTACGAAGTCCGAATCCCAACAGGAAGTCAGTTATTTGGAATTTTCTCTGCAAAATTAGTGTTGTTTTGGCCATTTTCAGGGGTTGTACTTTAACGAACTCCTCCTAGATATTTATTCAGATCAACACCAAACTTGGTCAGTGTAATCTAAAGCCTTTTGCGATCTTAAATTGCGAAGATCTTGAGGTTTCTTTAAAGGGCGTGTCCATGGCGGCCTGACAAATTTCATTGTTTCGCCATGAAATAGGATGTTGTTGTAACTCAGGCATAAAATGTCCAATCCTCCCCAAACCTCACATGTTCGATAAAAGTCCTGCCCTGAACACATCTGAAGGCCAATATTCCATTATAATGATAGCGCCACCTGCTGGCAACAGGAAGATTGGCACATATATGGAATAAACATTGATATATTCTACTTATATTTATGAGTTTAAACGCATATTTCTCACCGTTCACCTATTAACTAAAGCCACTCGCTGCCGGTGAGCCCGGGTGCGAGGGCCCGTTCATCGCTGCTTGCAGCTTTAATTAGGGCCCGAGCACCGATGGTGTGAGGACCCTATTGTATCTGCTCTGTTTATTATTATTATTCTTATTCTTCCGCTTCTCCAAAATGAATCGCATTTTTGAGGGCTTAAACATGCTCAAAAAGTCATGAAACTTTGCACACGCGTAAAACCAGGTGAAAATTTTTGTCTGATATAGGATTCAGAAGAGGGTGTGTCAAAATGGCTCGACAGCGCCACCTATACGAAGAAAATCAACAGCCTTCGAGCTATGTTTCACGTACATGCACGAAAATTGGCACACATATGTAACACACCAATACCTACAAAAAAGACTCTTGGAGCAAAATTCTAAAACCAACAGGAAGTCAGTTATTTGTAATATTATGAGCAAATTTTGTGTAATTTTGGTCATTTCCATATGTTGTATTTTAACGAACTCCTCCTAGAGATTTCTTCAAATCAACACCAAATTTGGTATGCCTAATCTAAAGGCCTTTGCGATGTTAAATTGCGAAGATCTTGAGTTTTCGTTGAAGGGCGTGTCTGTGGCGGCCTGGCGAATTTCGATGATTCGCCATGAAAAATGAAGTTGCTATAACTCAGACATACAATGTCCAATCTGCCCCAAACTTCACATGTTTGATGATACTCCGACCCTGAACAGATTGACATGCCCATATTCAGTTTTAGTCATAGCGCCACCTATTGGCAACAGGAAGTGACATATTTTACACTGTGATAGACTATTTCTAGAAATTTTATGACATCAATGTATTTGTTGTGGTCAATCTAATCTAAAGGCCTGTGCGATGTTCAGTTGTGAAGATCTTGAGTTTTCGTTAAAAGGCGTGTCCATGGCGCCGTGACGAAGTTCGATGTCTCGCCATGGGAATAAAAGATGTTATAACTCAGGCATAAAGTGTCGGATCTTGCCCAAACTTCACATGTGTGATAAGGGTCCTGGCCTGAACAGATCTGAAGGCCAAAATTCCACCGGGTGTGGCAGAATGGCTCGATAGCGCCACCTATACACTTTCAACGGAGTGTGCCTCGAGCTATGTTTCACGTACATGTACAAAAATTGGTACACACATGTAACTCACCAATATCTACAAAAAAGTCTCTTGGTACGAAATCGGAATCCCAACAGGAAGTCGGTTATTTTGAATTTTCCCTGCAAAATTGGTGTTGTTTTTGCCATTTTCAGGGGTTGTACTTTAACGAACTCCTCCTAGAGATTTATTCAGATCAACACCAAACGTGGTCAGTGTAATCTAAAGCCATTTGCGATGTTAAATTGCGAAGGACTTGAGGTTTCGTTAAAGGGCGTGTCCATGGCGGCCTGACAAATTTCGATGTTTCGCCATGAAAAAGGAAGTTGCTGTAACTCAGACATACAATGTCCAATCTGCCCCAAACTTCACATGTTGGATAAGACTCTTGACCTGAACAGATCTACATGCCCATATTCAGTTATAGTCATAGCGCCACCTATTGGCAACAGGAAGTGACATATTTTACACTGTGACAGACTACTCCTAGAAATGTTATGACATCGATGTCTTTTTTATGGTCAGTCTAATCTAAAGACCTGTGTGATGTTTAGCTGTGAAGATCTTGAGTTTTTGTTAAAAGGCGTGTCCATGGCGCCGTGATGAAGTTCAATGTCTCGCCATGGGAATAAAAGATGTTATAACTCAGGCATAAAATGTCCGATCTTGCCCAAACTTCACATGTGTGATAAGGGTCCTGGCCTAAGCAGATCTTAAGGCCAATATTCCATAGAGTGTGGCAAAATGGCTCGATAGCGCCACCTATACACTTTCAACGGAGTGCGTATACACTTTAAACGGAGTGCGCCTCGAGCTATGTTTCACGTACATGTACAAAAATCGGTACACACATGTAACACACCAATATCTACGAAAAAGTCTCTTGGTACGAAATCCGAATCCCAAAAGGAAGTCAGTTATTTAGAATTTTCTCTGCAAAATTAGTGTTGTTTTGGCCATTTTCAGGGGTTGGACTTTAACAAACTCCTCCTAGAGATTTATTCAGATCAACACCAAACTTGGTCAGTGTAATCTAAAGCCTTTTGCGATCTCAAATTGCGAAGATCTTGAGGTTTCGTTAAAGGGCGTGTCCATGGCGGCCTGACAAATTTCGATGTTTTGACATGAAATAGGATGTTGTTGTAACTGAGGCATAAAATGTCCAATCCTCCCCAAACCTCACATGTTCGATAAAAGTCCTGCCCTGAACACATCTGAAGGCCAATATTCCATTATAATGATAGCGCCACCTGCTGGCAACAGGAAGATTGGCACATATATGGAATAAACATTGATATATTCTACTTATATTTATGAGTTTAAACGCATATTTCTCACCGTTCACCTATTAACTAAAGCCACTCGCTGCCGGTGAGCCCGGGTGCGAGGGCCCGTTCATCGCTGCTTGCAGCTTTAATTAGGGCCCGAGCACCGATGGTGTGAGGACCCTCTTGGAATTGCTCCGTTTATTATTATTATTATTATTATTATTATTATTATTATTATTCTTCTTCTCCAAAATGAATCGCATTTTTGAGGGCCTAAACATGCTCGAAAAGTCATGAAACTTTGCACACACCTCAGAACTGGCGAAAATTTACGTCTGATATGGGTTTCAGAAGTGGGTGTGGCAAAATGGCTCAACAGCGCCACCTATACACGTTCAACGGTGTGCGCCTCGAGCTATGTTTCATGTACATGTATGAAAATCGGTATACACATGTAACTCTCCAATACCTACAAAAAAGTCTCTTGGAGCAAAATCCGAAACCCAACAGGAAGTCGGTTATTACTAATATTATGAGCAAATTTTGTGTCATTTTTGTCATTTCCATGCGTTGTATTTTAACGAACTCCTCCTAGAGATTCATTCAGATCAACACCAAATTTGGTATGCCTAATCTGAAGGCCTTTGCGATGTTAAATTGCGAAGCTTTTGAGTTTTCGTTAATGGGCGTGTCCGTGGCGGCCTGGCGAATTTCGATGATTCGCCATGAAACAGGAAGTTGCTATAACTCAGACATACAATGACCAATCTGCCCCAAACTTCACATGTTTGATGAGACTCCTGACCTGAACAGATTGACATGCCCATATTCAGTTATAGTCATAGTGCCACCTACTGGCAACAGGAAGTGACGTATTTTACACTGCGATGAACTACTCCTAGAAATTTTATGACATCAATGTATTTTTTGTGGTCAGTCTAATCTAAAGGCTTGTGCGATGTTAAGTTGTGAAGATCTTGAGTTTTCGTTAAAAGGCATGTCCATGGCGCCGTCACGAAGTTCAATGTCTCGCCATGGGAATAAAAGATGTAATAACTCAGGCATAAAATGTCAGATCTTCCCCAAACTGCACATGTGTGATAAGAGTCCTGGCCTGAACACATCTGAAGGCCAAAATTCCATCAGGTGTGGCAAAATGGCTCGATAGCGCCACCTATACACTTTCAACAGAGTGCGCCTCGAGATATGTTTCACGTACATGTACAAAAATCGGTAAACACATGTAACACACCAATACCTACAAAAAAGTCTCTTGGTACGAAATCCGAATCCCAACAGGAAGTCGGTTATTTAGAATTTTCTCTGCAAAATTGGCGTTGTTTTTGCCATTTTCAGGGGTTGTACTTTAACGAACTCCTCCTAGAGATTTATTCAGATCAACACCAAACCTGGTCAGTGTAATCTTAAGCCCTTTGCGATGTTAAATTGCGAAGATCTTTAGATTTCGTTAAAGGGCGTGTCCATGGCGGCTTGACAAATTTCGATGTTTCGCCATGAAAAAGGAAGTTGCTGTAACTCGGACATACAGTGTCCAATCTGCCCCAAACTTCACATGTTAGATAAAACATCTGCCCTTAACAGATCTACATGCCCACATTCAGTTATAGTCATAGCGCCACCTATTGGCAAACAGGAAGTGACATGTTTTACGCTGCAACAAACTACTCCTATAATTATTTTGAGATTAACATATATTTTGTGGTCAGTCTAATCTAAAGGCCTGTGCAATGTTAACTTTTGGAGATCTTGAGTTTTTGTTAAAGGGCGTTTCCATGGCACCATGACAAAATTTGATGTCTTGCCACAGCAAGAGAAGTTGTTGTAACTCAAGCATAAAATGTTCAATCTTCCCCAAACTTCACATGTTTGATAAGAGTCCTGGCCTGAACACCTCTGAAGGCCAATATTCCATTATAATGATAGCGCCACCTGCTGGCAACGGTAAGATTGGCACATATATGGGATATACTTTGATATATTCCACTTATATTTAGGACATTAAATGCATATTTCTCAACGTTCACCTTTTTACTAAAGCCACACGATGGCGGTGAGCCCGGGTGCGAGGGCCCGTTCATCGCTGCTTGCAGCTTTAATTAGGGCCCGAGCACCGAGGTGCGAGGACCCTCTTGTATCTGCTTTGTTTATTATTATTATTATTATTATTCTTCTTCTTCTTCTCCCGAATGAATCGCATTTTTGAGGGCTTTAACATGCTCAAAAAGTCATGAAACTTTGCACACGCGTCAAACCTGGTGAAAATTTTCGTCTGATATAGGATTCAGAAGAGGGTGTGGCAAAATGGCTCGACAGCGCCACCTATACCAAGAAAATCAACAGCCTTCCAGCTATGTTTCACGTACATGCACGAAAATTGGCACACATATGTAACACACCAATACCTACAAAAAAGACTCCTGGAGCGAAATTCTAAACCCAACAGGAAGTCGGTTATTTTTAATATTATGAGCATATTTTGTGTAATTTTGGTCATTTCCATGTGTTGCATTTTAACGAACTCCTCTTAGAGATTTCTTCAAATCAACACCAAATTTGGTATGCCTAATCTAAAGGCCTTTGCGATGTTAAATTGCGAAGATCTTGAGTTTTCGTTGAAGGGCGTGTCCGTGGCGGCCTGGCGAATTTCGATGATTCGCCATGAAAAATGAAGTTGCTATAACTCACACATACAATGTCCAATCTGCCCCAAACTTCACATGTTTGATGAGATTCCGAACCTGAACAGATTGACATGCCCATATTCAGTTATAGTCATAGCGCCACCTATTGGCAACAGGAAGTGACATATTTTACGCTGCGACGAACTACTCCTAGAAATTTTATGACATCAATGTCTTTTTTGTGGTCAGTCTAATCTAAAGGCCTGTGCGATGTTCAGTTGTGAAGATCTCGAGTTTTCGTTAAAAGGCTTGTTCATGGCGTCGCGACAAAGTTCGATGTCTCGCCATGGGAATAAAAGATGTTATAACTCAGGCATAAAATGTCCGATCTTCCCCAAACTTCACATGTGTGATAAGAGTCCTGACCTGAACAGATCTGCAGGCCAATATTCCACCGGGTATGGCAGAATGGCTCGATAGCGCCACCTATACCCTTTCAACGGAGTGCGCCTCGAGCTATGTTTCACGTACATGTACAAAAATTGGTACACACATGTAACTCACCTATACCTACAAAAAAGTCTCTTGGTAAAAAATCCGAATCCAAACAGGAAGTCGGTTATTTTTAATTTTCCCTGCAAAATTGGTGTTGTTTTTGTCATTTTCAGGGGTTGTATTTTAACGAACTCCTCCTAGAGATTTATTCAGATCAGCACCAACCTTGGTCAGTGTAATCTAAAGCCCTTTGCGATGTTAAATTGCGAAGGAATTGAGGTTTCGTTAAAGGGCGTGTCCATGGCGGCCTGACAAATTTCGATGATTCGCCATGAAAAATGATGGTGCTATAACTCAGACATACAATGTCCAATCTGCCCCAAACTTCACATGTTTGATAAGACTCTTGACCTGAACAGATCTACATGCCAAAATTCAGTTATAGTCATAGCGCCACCTATTGGCAACAGGAAGTGACATATTTTACACTGTGACAAACTACTCCTAGAAATGTTATGACATCAATGTCTTTTTTGTGGTCAGTCTAATCTAAAGACCTGTGTGATGTTTAGTTGTGAAGATCTTGAGTTTTTGTTAAAAGGCGTGTCCATGGCGCCATGACGAAGTTCGATGTCTCGCCATGGGAATAAAAGATGTTATAACTCCGGCATAAAATGTCCGATCTTGCCCAAACTTCACATTTGTGATAAGGGTCCTGGCTTGAACACATCTGAAGGCCAATATTCCATTATAACGATAGCGCCACCTGCTGGCAACAGGAAGATTGGCACACATATGGAATGAACTTTGATATATTGCACTTATATTTATGAGTTTAAATGCATATTTCTCAACGTTCACCTTTTTACTAAAGCCACACGATGGTGGTGAGCCCGGGTGCGAGGGCCCGTTCATCGCTGCTTGCAGCTTTAATTAGGGCCCGAGCACCGAGGTGCGAGGACCCTCTTGTATCTGCTTTGTTTATTATTATTATTATTATTATTCTTCTTCTTCTTCTCCCGAATGAATCGCATTTTTGAGGGCTTTAACATGCTCAAAAAGTCATGAAACTTTGCACACGCGTCAAACCTGGTGAAAATTTTCGTCTGATATAGGATTCAGAAGAGGGTGTGGCAAAATGGCTCGACAGCGCCACCTATACCAAGAAAATCAACAGCCTTCCAGCTATGTTTCACGTACATGCACGAAAATTGGCACACATATGTAACACACCAATACCTACAAAAAAGACTCTTGGAGCGAAATTCTAAACCCAACAGGAAGTCGGTTATTTTTAATATTATGAGCATATTTTGTGTAATTTTGGTCATTTCCATGTGTTGTATTTTAACGAACTCCTCCTAGAGAGTTCTTCAAATCAACACCAAATTTGGTATGCCTAATCTAAAGGCCTTTGCGATGTTAAATTGCGAAGATCTTGAGTTTTCGTTGAAGGGCGTGTCCGTGGCGGCCTGGCGAATTTCGATGATTCGCCATGAAAAATGAAGTTGCTATAACTCACACATACAATGTCCAATCTGCCCCAAACTTCACATGTTTGATGAGACTCCGAACCTGAACAGATTGACATGCCCATATTCAGTTATAGTCATAGCGCCACCTATTGGCAACAGGAAGTGACATATTTTACGCTGCGACGAACTACTCCTAGAAATTTTATGACATCAATGTCTTTTTTGTGGTCAGTCTAATCTAAAGGCCTGTGCGATGTTCAGTTGTGAAGATCTTGAGTTTTCGTTAAAAGGCTTGTTCATGGCGCCGCGACGAAGTTCGATGTCTCGCCATGGGAATAAAAGATGTTATAACTCAGGCATAAAATGTCCGATCTTCCCCAAACTTCACATGTGTGATAAGAGTCCTGGCCTGAACAGATCTGCAGGCCAATATTCCAGTGGGTGTGGCAGAATGGCTCTATAGCGCCACCTATACACATTCAACGGAGTGCGCCTCGAGCTATGTTTCACGTACATGTACAAAAATTGGTACACACATGTAACACTCCAATACCTACAAAAAAGTCTCTTGGTACGAAATCCGGATCCCAACAGGAAGTCGGTTATTTTGAATTTTCCCTACAAAATTGGTGTTGTTTTTGCCATTTTCAGGGGTTGTACTTTAACGAACTCCTCCTAGAGATTTATTCAGATCAACACCAAACTTGGTCAGTGTAATCTAAAGCCATTTGCGATGTTAAATTGCGAAGAACTTGAGGTTTCGTTAAAGGGCGTGTCCATGGCGGCCTGACAAATTTCAATGTTTCGCCATGAAAAAGGAAGTTGCTGTAACTCAGACATACAATGTCCAATCTGCCCCAAACTTCACATGTTGGATGAGACTCTTGACCTGAACAGATCTACATGCTCATATTCAGTTATAGTCATAGCGCCACCTATTGGCAACAGGAAGTGACATATTTTACACTGCGACAAACTACTCCTAGAGATTTTATGACATCAATGTATTTTTTGTGGTCAGTCTAATCTGAAGGACTGTGCAATGTTAACTTGTGGAGATCTTGAGTTTTTGTTAAAGGGCGTGTCCATGGCGCCGTGACGAAGTTCGATGTCTCGCCATGGGAATAAAAGATGTTATAACTCAGGCATAAAATGTCCGATCTTGCCCAAACTTCACATGTGTGATAAGGGTCCTGGCTTGAACACATCTGAAGGCCATTATTCCATTATAACGATAGCGCCACCTGCTGGCAACAGGAAGATTGGCACACATATGGAATAAACTTTGATATATTGCACTTATATTTATGAGTTTAAATGCATATTTCTCAACGTTCACCTTTTTACTAAAGCCACACGATGGCGGTGAGCCCGGGTGCGAGGGCCCATTCATCGCTGCTTGCAGCTTTAATTATTATTATTCTTCTTCTTCTCCAAAATGAATCGCATTTTTGAGGGCCTAAACATGCTCGAAAAGTCATGAAACTTTGCACACACCTCCGAACTGGTGAAAATTTACGTCTGATATGGGTTTCAGAAGTGGGTGTGGCAAAATGGCTCAACAGCGCCACCTATACACGTTCAACGGTGTGCGCCTCGAGCTAGGTTTCATGTACATGTATGAAAATCGGTATACACATGTAACTCTCCAATACCTACAAAAAAGTCTCTTGGAGCAAAATCCGAAACCCAACAGGAAGTCGGTTATTTCTAATATTATGAGCAAATTTTGTGTCATTTTTGTCATTTCCATGCCTTGTATTTTAACGAACTCCTCCTAGAGATTCATTCAGATCAACACCAAATTTGGTATGCCTAATCTAAAGGCCTTTGCGATGTTAAATTGCGAAGCTTTTGAGTTTTCGTTGAAGGGCCTGTGTGTGGCGGCCTGGCGAATTTCGATGATTCGCCATGAAACAGGAAATTGCTATAACTCAGACATACAATGACCAATCTGCCCCAAACTCCACATGTTTGATGAGACTCCTGTCCTGAACAGTTTGACACGACCATATTCAGTTATAGTCATAGCGCCACCTATTGGCAACAGGAAGTGACATATTTTACGCTGCGACAAACTACTCCTAGAAATTTTTGACATCAATGTCTTTTTTTGTGGTTAGTCTAATCTAAAGGCCTCTGTGATGTTAAATTGTGAAGATCTTGAGTTTTCGTTAAAGGGCGTGTCCATGACGGCGTGACAAAGTTCGATGTCTTGCCATGGGAATAAAATATGTTATAACTCAGACATAAAATGTCCGATCTTCCCCAAACTTCACATGTGTGATAAGAGTCCTGGCCTGAACACATCTGAAGGCCATTATTCCAACGGGTGTGGCAAAATGGCTCAATAGCGCCACCTATACACATTCAACGGAGTGTGCCTCGAGCTATGTTCCACGTACATGTACAAAAATCGGTACATATATGTAACAGTCCAATACCTACAAAAAAGTCTCTTGGTACGAAATCCGAATCCCAACAGGAAGTCGGTTATTTAGAATTTTCTCTGCAAAATTGGCGCTCTTTTTGCCATTTTCAGGGGTTGTACTTTAACGAACTCCTCCTAGAGATTTATTCAGATCAACAGCAAACTTGGTCAGTTAAATCTAAAGGCCTTTATGATGTTAAATTGCGAAGATCTTGAGGTTTCGTTAAAGGGCGTGTCCATGGCGGCCTTACAAATTTCGATGTTTTGCCATGAAAAAGGAAGTTGCTGTAACTCAGTCATACAATGTCCAATCTGCCCCAAACTTCAAATGTTAGATAAGACTTCTGCCCTTAACAGATCTACATGCCCATATTCAGTTATAGTCATAGCACCACCTGCTGGCAACAGGAAGTGACATGTTTTACACTGTAACTCAGACATACAATGTCCAATCTGCCCCAAACTTCACATGTTAGATAAGACTTCTGCCCTTAACAGATCTACATGCCCATATTCAGTTATAGTCATAGCGCCACCTGCTGGCAACAGTAAGTGACATGTTTTACGCTGCGACAAACTACTCCTAGAAATAGTATTACATTAATGTTTTTTTTGTGGTCAGTCTAATCTAAAGGCCTGTGAAATGCTAAATTATGGAGATCTTGTTTTTTTTTTTAAAGGGCGTGTCCATGGCGTCATGACAAAATTTGCTGTCTCGCCACAGTAAAGGAAGTTGTTGTAACTCAGGCATAAAATGTTCGATCTTCCCCAAACTTTACATGTTTGATAAGAGTCCTGCCCTGAACACAACTGAAGGCCAATATTCCATTATAATGATAGCGCCACCTGCTGGCAACAGGAAGATTGGCACATATATGGAATAACTTTAATATATTCCACTCATATTTATGAGTTTAAATGCATATTTCTCACCGCTCACCTATTTACTAAAGCCACTCGCTGCCGGTGAGCCCGGGTGCGAGGGCCCGTTCATCGCTGCTTGCAGCTTTAATTAGGGCCCGAGCACCGAGGTGCGAGGACCCTCTTGTATCTGCTTTGTTTTTTATTAGGGCCCGAGCACCGAAGGTGTGAGGACCCTATTGTATCTGCTCCGTTTATTAGGGCTCAAGCCTGGAGGGCGAGAGCCCTATTGTTTTCCTTAGGATTATTTGTTATTATTATTATTATTTTTCTTCAAGGTTTCGGGGGCTTTTGGGGCCCTTAACATGCTTAAAAAGTCTTGAAAATTGGCACACACATTGGAACCTGCGGCCATTAGGGCCGGGCAGAGACTGATACACGGGCGTGGAACAGGGGCTCTACAGCGCCCCCTGGAATACTGAGGGCCATATATCATACATACTTGCACGTAGACGCACGAAACTCGGTACACATGTAGATCTCATCAAACCAAACAACTTTCGTACTGCATGTCATAGGCTCCGCCCAACAGGAAGTTGGATATTTAGGGTTTAGTTTTCATATTTTTCGTCAAAGTTGTGGGGGCTTTTGGGGTCCTTAACATACTCAAAAACTCTTGAAAATTTGCGCACACTTTGGAATCTGTGGCCTTTAGGAGCCTGCAGAGGCTGGGACCCGGGCGTGGCACAGGGGCTCTACGGCGCCCCCTGGATCACAGTCAGAAATGTTGATGCATAGCTCACACATACTTGCACATATTAATATCAAACTCAGTACACATATAGATCTCATCGTGCTGAACAACTTTCGTATTGCATGTCATAGGCTCCGCCCAAAAGGAAGTCAGCTATTTAGAGTTATGTAAAAATCGCATGCTCTGGAATTTGAAATACTTGTCATAGGGTTTTTTGCCGATTGACACCAAACTCAGTCAACATGATCTCAAGACATTGGGGATGAAAAATTGCCAGGGGATTTTTGATATCTCGAACGGTTTGCTCGTAGCGAGGCGTTGAATTTATGGCGAGAATTGAGAAACAGGAAGTGTCTAATACCATCCACATACATTTCCTAATTGTAATCAAACTTCATCAGATTATTCATTGTATGATGTCGATCGCATATATGTGACTATTAGGAGTCAAAGTTATAGCGCCACCAACTGGCAGCAGGAAGTGTGTCATTTTCAAAATGCTTTGAATTCAGCATCTTATTTTTACTCGATTTGCTTCAATCTTCATCAGAATAATGTTAAAACACAGTCGATATAAATCTGCTGGGGGGATATTGATATCTAAAAATATTGTTGCCGTGGCAACATGTCAAACTGGAATACTTCTCAGGTGATTTTGAGGCATATAACATGCTTAGAATTTCATCAAACTGAGAACACATATCAGTATTAGTGACAGCTAGACACTGGCAAAAGTTCATAAGAGGGCGTGGAAGAGGCACTCTATAGCGCCACCTTTTGTCAAAAGTGGGGGGGTTAGTTTTAGCTACAGACACCAAACTCAGTACAAAAATTGTTCTTATCAAGACGGACAACTTTCTAATTCACAGTCATCAGCTACGACCAACAGGAAGTCGGCTATTTTGATTTGAATGTGGATTGTTTTTTACATTTAGCTGTGAATTAATGCATACTGCTCAGAGGAGAGTAACACTATAAACACCAAACTTTGTCTACATGTTGAAAAAACATTGAGGAACTTAAATTGTGAATGGGTTTTGGATAGCTTGGATGGTTTTGTCGTGGTGATTTTTTTAAATGACAGTAAAAATGGAATTATTAATTTTCCTGCATTTTTAAATTCCAAACACTTCAAAACCTTTTTTCATACAGAAAAAAAAGTTATTCTGAGTAAATATGCATAGTTTCATGACTTTACAACACTGTATGGATAACAGAAAATTAAAAAACTCTCAGACATCTCATCTCACTCTGTCCCTCTGTTTGAGTGTGTGTGCTTAGACTTCCATTGTCTGAGAGAAATAGCGCCCCTACAGGTGCATATCCTGAACTAAAAAAGGGAGGAGACTCTCTTTTGGTTTCACTTTTAAATCGGTTAAAATACAAAATAATACTTGGATTTAATTCACACTGACAAGCTAAACCAACATATATGATTATTACCAGGTCAGGGCTCATTAATAATGGATGTGTGGTCAGTGATACGTGAGAAACACGAGAGATGAATCACCGCTCTGAGCAGGAGCGTGTGGAATGATGAGCTCAGAAAAAACGAGTTTATTCTTGTTTTATAGCTATTAAAAATAAAGTATTGCAGCGATATCACACAATTCACCAATTAGAACACACCAAGAGCTAAATTAAGATGTTTTTGAACTGTTTGTGTGAAAATGAAATATTTGCGGCTGCCTGTCTGAAATCACTGCCTCCGATCAGCGCGTACAGTGTCACAAGTTCAAAACAAACGAATTTATTCTTGTTTAAGAGCTTTTTAAAATAAATTATTGCCATAAATGCACACAATACACCCATTATAACACAACACGAGCTAAATACAGGTGTTTGTGACCCGTTTATGTGTGCAAGACTATTTGAAAGCGCGACTGGCAGAATAACATATATCTCTCGAGCTGCAGGATTCTGCCTTTCGTCGTAAGAACGAACACATCATGGACAAGATTATTTCAAAATACATAATAGCTTGGCTAATATAAACGAAAACAGCCACGTGAACATAAACTGTTGAGAAATAAATCTGAAGTGGATCTACTGGATTTTAATATTAAGTGACCGCATATACCAGCTGCTTCTGTCTTCAATTTTAATCTATATAAAAAATTAAACTCATTAATCTTGGCTGCTTTTTTAATGTGTGTAGGTATTTATTTATTATTTTGCTCTAACAAGACTTAATCTATATTTAATTAAATCAATTACATTTTATTTTACATTTGATTTGTCCATTTCTGCATCTAAACGCCTAAAAACCTAAAACATGCTCTATTATACTATTGTTAGCAATTTCTTTATCGTCCAATTTATCTGGTGTACACACTTTATTTTCATAATAAACTTGTTTGTTAGATTATACACAGTTACAGTGGTCTATAATAAATATTAACAGGTTTTATTCAAGCTGTTTAGAATGATTGCCGTAGGCTTATTTTTTAAATGTAAATCCATACAGCTATAAATAGCTTGTTCTTGGTTTATAAGCACATTTATTAAAAAGGAGAGTAAAGGGTCAGTTATCTTCCTATGAAAAATAAAAAAATAAAAATAAACAAACAACAACACAGATTGATACAGAACTCAGAAATGTTATTGTGGATTTATGATAAACTCAGCCTGTAAATGAATTCATACTCCTCCAAGAAGACACAAGTAGTTCACACCTGTTTTACTGTTTTAACATGAAGCCATATACTGAAGATGTTAAATTGTGAATGGGTTTAGGATACCTTAAATGGTGTGGCCATAGCGATTTATTAAAGTAACATAAAAAAAATACAATAGTTATTTTACTATATCTTTAAAATTTTTAATTCCAACTCTTCATAATTTTTTATATACGTAGAAGTCATCATTTGAAGGAAGCACAGTAAGTTTCATAGCTTTATCATTTTCAAGAGCCAGCATAAAATTAAAACTATCATAACATATAAATCAAGCTTGCAATTCTTAGTACCAATAATGGCCACCAGATGGAGCTATAGGATTACTTTTAAATAATTATTGTAGAAACAAGTATGATTTAAATCATTTATAGAAGTCTTTCAAAGAAAAATAATATGTATTTTATGTATTTTACTGATAAAATGACCCTCACTTAATTAGAATAACAAGCTGAAGTATTGTGAACTGTATATTAAGAATAATTCTTTATAGGCTTTATGGACAGATTCGTTTTGAGTGACTCCTGAAGGATCCGCACCACATCCTCTTTTACCACTGTTTAAAGAATGTATCTTACAGAACAGGTGCGAATGAATTTTGAATAGCTTGAATGGTTTTGTCGTGGTGATTTTTTGAAATAACAGTAAAAAAGTAACCAGTAAATGTCTTTTATTTTATTTTTTTTAAGTGCAGCTTCTAAACACTTCAAAAAAATGTACACATAGGAAATATGTGAAATATGCATAGTTTCATGACTATACAACACTATATGGATGATAGAAAATTAAAAAACTATCATACATCTGATATCACTCTGTCCCTCTGTCACTGTGGGTAATGTGTGTGTGTGTGTGTGTGTGTGTGTGTGTGTGTTAAGTGAATTAGGTGTGAAACTATCAGGGAGCATTTAGTCTCCAGCGCCAACATTTTACAGAACTGCCACTTTCCTGGAGTCTCAGAATTACAATGTGTCAGGTTCTGAGAGATCTAAGATTCCAAAAAATTATTTGATTAGAATACCATGAAGTATTGTGAAATACTATATATTAAGACTTTATATATAGGCTTTATGAACAGATTATAGTGACTCGTGAAGGACCAGCACCACCTCCTCTTGTCCGATGGTTTGAGGAATATATTTTCCTGAATCCGGGATTAAGATTTAGGAGCTCATTTTTATTCCACCTCCTTTCCTGAAAGTCTGTCTTGCAGAATTGACTAAAAATTAATCTTCACATTAATTCCTAATTATTTTGCAATTATTTTTGTCAGTTCTTCTTGACCTATTTTTTTTTCTTCTTCTTTTCTGACCTCATGACCCAGTCAGCATTTTTGTACAATGGTCAAGTCTTAACTTATCCATTTCTGTATTGCATTTGTGTTTGATATTTCTCATGGGTATTTCATAATTTTCGACTTTGAGTTAAAACAGTTTGAGTTAAAACTCTTTTTTAGCGCATTTCATCTGTAAAAGAAAACATGCCTAATAATTCTGCACACATGAATATAAGGAGTTTTTCTCTTCCAGCTTTCCTGGACTATTGTATAGCACTCATAAATTATTAAATAAAAAATAATGGTAGTTATTAATGGTGCTGTAGGGAACTTTTGTAAAAAAAATATTTTTTACATATTTATTAAACCTGTCATTATGTCCTGACAGTAGAATATGAGACAGATAATCTGTGAAAAAAATCAAGCTCCTCTGGCTCCTCCCAGTGGTCCTATTGCCATTTGCAGAAAGTCATGCGCTCCCGGTAAAAAACAACCAATCAGAGCTGCGGTCCGTAACTTTGTTTGTGTTCAAAATGTAGAAAAATGAACATAATAAGCGAGTACACCATGAATCCATTTTCCAAACCGTGTTTTTAGCTTGTCCTGAATCACTAGGGTACACCTATAATAAGTGTTTATATTCTGACTATTTTAGATTGCTTCGGGGATACCGCGGCGGAGTAACCCAGTACCTTTGTGATTCTTCATAGACATAAACAGAGAGAAGTAGTTCCGGCTACGATGTTCTTCCGCAAGACGCAAGCAGTTCTGTTTATTAACCGCTAGAGCGTCAAAAGTTACCGACTGCAGCTTTAAGATTGATATGGTTTGGAATTGGTACAATGTGCTTGGAAACAAATCACAATAAAACAATGTTTTAATGTTTAAGTTTGGAATATTAACTGACATGAATGAATGCTATATAAATATTGTTCATGTTAACAATGTTTATAAATGAAATCTTATTGTAAAGTGTTACTAAATATATATATATATATATATATATATATATTGTTCTGTGAATGTGATTTTAAAGTCTAGATGATTCGGATTAACCCTTTAACTGCCATATCATTTAAAACCTCACTGCCAGAGGGATATTGTGAATGCATGTGCCCGCTGGGCACAGTTTACCTGATGCCACCGGGGTGGCGATGGCATTGGTGGCTTGAGCCCGCCATCGCTGCTTGCAGCTATATTTATTATTATTATTATTATTCTTCTCCCCAATGAATCGCGTTTTTGAAGGCCTAAACATACTCAAAAAGTCAGGAAAATTTGCACACACCTCCGAACTGGTGAAAATTTACGTCTGATATGGGTTTCAGAAGTGGGCGTGGCAAAATGGCTCGACAGCGCCACCTATACATGTTCAGCGGTGTGCGCCTCGAGCTACGTTTCACGCACATGTCTGAAAATCGGTAAACACATGTAAGACACCAAGACCTACAAAAAAGACTCTTGGAGCAAAATTCTAAACCCAACAGGAAGTTGGTTATTTTTAATATTATGAGCAAATTTTTTGTCATTTTTGCCATTTCCATGCATTGTATTTTAACGAACTCCTCCTAGAGATTAATTCAGATCAACAACAAATTTGGTATGCCTAATCTAAAGGCCTTTGCGATGTTAAATTGCGAAGATCTTGAGTTTTCGTTGAAGGGCGTGTCCGTGGCGGCCTGGCGAATTTTGATGATTCGCCATGAAAAATGAAGTAGCTATAACTCAGACATACAATGTCCAATCAGCCCCAAACTTCACATGTTTGATGTGACTCCAAACCTGAACAGATTGACATGCCCATATTCAGTTATAGTCATAGCGCCACCTATTGGCAACAGGAAGTGACATATTTTACGCTGTGATGAACTACTCCTAGAAATCTTTTGACATCAATGTCTTTTTTGTGGTCAGTCTAATCTAAAGGCCTGTGCGATGTTCAGTTGTGAAGATCTTGAGTTTTCGTTAAAAGGCGTGTCCACGGCGCCATGGCAAAGTTCGATGTCTCGCCATGGGAATAAAAGATGTTATAACTCAGGCATAAAATGTCCGATCTTCCCCAAACTTCACATGTGTGATAAGAGTCCTGGCCTGAACACATCTGAAGGCCAATATTCCATCGGGTGTGGCAAAATGGCTCTATAGCGCCACCTATACACTTTCAACGGAGTGTGCCTCGAGCTATGTTTCACGTACATGTACAAAAATCGGTACACACATGTAACACACCAATACCTACAAAAAAGTATCTTGGTACGAAATCCGAATCCCAACAGGAAGTCGGTTATTTAGAATTTTCTCTGCAAAATTGGCGTTGTTTTTGCCATTTTCAGGGGTTGTACTTTAACGAACTCCTCCTAGAGATTTATTCAGATCAACACCAAACTTGGTCAGTGTAATCTAAAGGCCTTTGTAATGTTAAATTGCGAAGATCTTGAGGTTTCGTTAAAGGGCGTGTCCATGGCGGCCTGCCAAATTTCGATGTTTCGCCATGAAAAAGGAAGTTGCTGTAACTCAGACATACAATGTCCAATCTGCCCCAAACTTCACATGTTAGATAAGACTTCTGCCCTTAACAGATCTACATGCCCATTTTCAGTTATAGTCATAGCGCCACCTGCTGGCAACAGGAAGTGACATGTTTTAGGCTGCGACAAACTACTCCTAGAATTTTTTTGAGATTAAAGTATTTTTTGTATTCAGGTCTAATCTAAAGGCCTGTGCAATGTTAACTTGTGGAGATCTTGAGTTTTTGTTAAAGGGCGTGTCCATGGCGCCATGACAAATTTTGATGTCTCGCCACAGCAAGAGAAGTTGTTGTAACTCAGGCATAATTTGTTCGATCTTCCCCAAACTTCACATGTTCGATGAGAGTCCTGCCCGGAACACATTTGAAGGCCAATATTCCATTATAATGATAGCACCACCTGCTGGCACCAGGAAGATTGGCACATATGTGGAATAAATGTTGATATTTTCCACTTATATTTATGAGTTTGAATGCATATTTCTCACCGTTCACCAATTTACTAAAGCCACTCACTGCCGGTGAGCCCGGGTGCGAGGGCCCGTTCATCGCTGCTTGCAGCTTTAATTATTATTATTCTTCTTCTTCTTCTTCTTCTCCCGAATGAATCGCATTTTTGAGGGCTTTAACATGCTCAAAAAGTCATGAAACTTTGCACACGCATCAAACCTGGTGAAAATTTTCGTCTGATATAGGATTCAGAAGAGGGTGTGGCAAAATGGCTCGACAGCGCCACCTATACCAAGAAAATCAACAGCCTTCCAGCTATGTTTCACGTACATGCACGGAAATTGGCACACATATGTAACACACCAATACCTACAAAAAAGACTCTTGGAGCGAAATTCTAAACCCAACAGGAAGTCGGTTATTTTTAATATTATGAGCATATTTTGTGTAATTTTGGTCATTTCCATGTGTTGTATTTTAACGAACTCCTCCTAGAGAGTTCTTCAAATCAACACCAAATTTGGTATGCCTAATCTAAAGGCCTTTGCGATGTTAAATTGCGAAGATCTTGAGTTTTCGTTGAAGGGCGTGTCCGTGGCGGCCTGGCGAATTTCGATGATTCGCCATGAAAAATGAAGTTGCTATAACTCACACATACAATGTCCAATCTGCCCCAAACTTCACATGTTTGATGAGACTCCGAACCTGAACAGATTGACATGCCCATATTCAGTTATAGTCAAAGCGCCACCTATTGGCAACAGGAAGTGACATATTTTACGCTGCGACGAACTACTCCTAGAAATTTTATGACATCAATGTCTTTTTTGTGGTCAGTCTAATCTAAAGGCCTGTGCGATGTTCAGTTGTGAAGATCTTGAGTTTTCGTTAAAAGGCTTGTTCATGGCGCCGCGACGAAGTTCGATGTCTCGCCATGGGAATAAAAGATGTTATAACTCAGGCATAAAATGTCCGATCTTCACCAAACTTCACATGTGTGATAAGAGTCCTGGCCTGAACAGATCTGCAGGCCAATATTCCACCGGGTGTGGCAGAATGGCTCTATAGCGCCACCTATACACTTTCAACGGAGTGCGCCTCGAGCTATGTTTCACGTACATGTACAAAAATTGGAACACACATGTAACACTCCAATACCTACAAAAAAGTCTCTTGGTACGAAATCAGGATCCCAACAGGAAGTCAGTTATTTTGAATTTTCCCTTCAAAATTGGTGTTGTTTTTGCCATTTTCAGGGGTTGTACTTTAACGAACTCCTCCTAGAGATTTATTCAGATCAACACCAAACTTGGTCAGTGTAATCTAAAGCCATTTGCGATGTTAAATTGCGAAGGACTTGAGGTTTCGTTAAAGGGCGTGTCCATGGCGGCCTGACAAATTTCGATGTTTCGCCATGAAAATGGAAGTTGCTGTAACTCAGACATACAATGTCCAATCTGCCCCAAACTTCACATGTTGGATGAGACTCTTGACCTGAACAGATCTACATGCCCATATTCAGTTATAGTCATAGCGCCACCTATTGGCAACAGGAAGTGACATATTTTACACTGTGACAGACTATTTCTAGAAATTTTATGACATCAATGTCTTTTTTGTGGTCAGTCTAATCTAAAGACCTGTGTGATGTTTAGTTGTGTAGATCTTGAGTTTTGTTAAAAGGCGTGTCCATGGCGCCGTGACGAAGTTCGATGTCTCGCCATGGGAATAAAAGATGTTATAACTCACGCATAAAATGTCCGATCTTGATCAAACTTCACATGTGTGATAAGGGTCCTGGCCTGAACAGATCTGAAGGCCAATATTCCATCGGGTGTGGCAAAATGGCTTGATAGCACCACCTATACACTTTCAACGGAGTGCGTATTCACTTTCAACGGAGTGCGTCTCGAGCTATGTTTCATGTACATGTACAAAAATCGGTACACACATGTAACACACCAATATCTACGAAAAAGTCTCTTGGTACGAAATCCGAATCCCAACAGGAAGTCAGTTATTTAGAATTTTCTCTGCAAAATTGGCGTTGTTTTTGCCATTTTCAGGGGTTGTACTTTAACAAACTCCTCCTAGAGATGTATTCAGATCAACACCAAACTTGGTCAGTTAAATCTTAAGGCCTTTGAGATGTTAAATTGTGAAGATCTTGAGGTTTCGTTAAAGGGCGTGTCCATGGCGGCCTGACAAATTTCGATGTTTCGCCATGAAAAAGGAAGTTGCTGTAACTCAGACATACAATGTCCAATCTGCCCCAAACTTCACATCTTAGAGAAGACTTCTGCCCTTAACAGATCTACATGCCCATTTTCAGTTATAGTCATAGCGCCACCTGCTGGCAACAGGAAGTGACATGTTTTAGGCTACGACAAACTACTCCTAGAATTTTTTTGAGATTAAAGTATTTTTTGTGGTCAGTCTAATCTAAAGGCCTGTGCAATGTTAACTTGTGGAGATCTTGAGTTTTTGTTAAAGGGCGTGTCCATGGCGCCATGACAAATTTTGATGTCTCGCCACAGTAAGAGAAGTTGTTGGAACTCAGGCATAATTTGTTCGATCTTCCCCAAACTTCACATGTTCGATAAGACTCCTGCCCTAAACACAATGAAGGCCAATATTCCATTATAAAGATAGCGCCACCTGCTGGCAACAGGAAGATTGGCACACATATGGAATAAACTTTGATATATTGCACTTATGTTTTTGAGTTTAAATGCATATTTCTCAACGTTCACCTTTTTACTAAAGCCACACGATGGCGGTGAGCCCGGGTGCGAGGGCCCGTTCATCGCTGCTTGCAGCTTTAATTATTATTATTCTTCTTCTTCTTCTTCTCCCGAATGAATCGCATTTTTGAGGGCTTTAATATGCTCAAAAAGTCATGAAACTTTGCACACGCGTCAAACCTGGTGAAAATTTTCGTCTGATATAGGATTCAGAAGAGGGTGTGGCAAAATGGCTCGACAGCGCCACCTATACCAAGAAAATCAACAGCCTTCCAGCTATGTTTCACGTACATGCACGAAAATTGGTACACATATGTAACACACCAATACCTACAAAAAAGACTCTTGGAGCGAAATTCTAAACCCAACAGGAAGTCGGTTATTTTTAATATTACGAGCATATTTTGTGTAATTTTGGTAATTTCCATGTGTTGTATTTTAACGAACTCCTCCTAGAGAGTTCTTCAAATCAACACCAAATTTGGTATGCCTAATCTAAAGGCCTTTGCGATGTTAAATTGCGAAGATCTTGAGTTTTCGTTGAAGGGCGTGTCCGTGGCAGCCTGACAAATTTCGATGTTTCGCCATGAAAAAGGAAGTTGCTGTAACTCAGACATACAATGTCCAATCTGCCCCAAACTTCACATGTTGGATAAGACTCTTGACCTGAACAGATCTACATGCCAATATTCAGTTATAGTCATAGCGCCACCTATTGGCAACAGGAAGTTACATATTATACACTGCGACAAACTACTCCTAGAAATTTTATTACATCAATGTCTTTTTTGTGGTCAGTCTAATCTAAAGACCTGTGTGATGTTTAGTTGTGAAGATCTTGAGTTTTTGTTAAAAGGTGTGTCCATGGCGCCGTGATGAATTTCGATGTCTCGCCATGGGAATAAAAGATGTTATAACTCAGGCATAAAATGTCCGATCTTCCCCAAACTTCACATGTGTGATAAGAGTCCTGGCCTGAACAGATCTGCAGGCCAATATTCCACCGGGTGTGGCAGAATGGCTCTATAGCGCCACCTATACACTTTCAACGGAGTGCGCCTCGAGCTATGTTTTACGTACATGTACAAAAATCGGTACACACATGTAACACACCAATATCTACGAAAAAGTCTCTTGGTACGAAATCCGAATCCCAACAGGAAGTAAGTTATTTAGAATTTTCTCTGCAAAATTAGTGTTGTTTTGGCCATTTTCAGGGGTTGTACTTTAACAAACTCCTCCTAGTTATTTATTCCGATCAACACCAAACTTGGTCAGTGTAATCTAAAGCCTTTTGCGATCTTAAATTGCGAAGATCTTGAGGTTTCGTTAAAGGGCGTGTCCATGGCGGCCTGACAAATTTCGATGTTTCGCCATGAAATAGGATGTTGTTATAACTCAGGCATAAAATATCTGATCTTGCCCAAACTTCACTTGTGTGATAAGGGTCCTGCCCTGAACACATCTGAAGGCCAATATTCCATTATAATGATAGCGCCACCTGCTGGCAACAGGAAGATTGGCACATATATGGAATAAACATTGATATATTCTACTTATATTTATGAGTTTAAATGCATATTTCTCACCGTTCACCTATTAACTAAAGCCACTCGCTGCCGGTGAGCCCGGGTGCGAGGGCCCGTTCATCGCTGCTTGCAGCTTTAATTATCATTTATTATTCTTTTTTTCCTTCATATCAGATTTGCACCTGTGTTACCTGGGCTTCCTGTGTGTCAAGATGACCCTACAACACGTGCAGACTGGAGTCCAATTGAATATTTTTCACAGTACATTGACAACAAGGTCTTTGAAGATTTGGCAACATACACAAATCAAAGAGAGCAAAGCAAAGGAGTGTGTATGAGCACTACGCCTCAAGAAATAAAAATCTTCTTTTGCATTTCAGTTCACATGGCCTGCCTTGGCTATCCCAGAATTAAAATGTTTTGGGCCAAAAAAACTAAAGTGCCAGTCATAAGTAGCAAAATGTCTAGGGATAGATTCTTCAGAATAAGAAACTACCTCAAGATTGTCAATGACCTGGCTAACAGAGGAAACAAAGATTTTACCCTGTAATAAAAGGATACGGACATAACAAAGTGTTAAGCTTTAATAGTAAAGATATTCTTGCAAAATGTAAGAAAAAGGATTCAAGAATGATAAATGTGTCTACTGTATAATCAACATGTTTGTATTCTTGGATAATAGTCAATTTACAGACCAAAATGTATGTATTCTTAGTTAAAAAACTTTATAATCTGGTAAAATTTGTATCTACCAAATGTGTTTGTTTTCGTACTTAAATGATCCTGTTGTCCACTACAGTGGACATGCTGTAAAACCAAAATAAAAAATAACAATAAAAAGGTCTAAATTGTAGGATGTTTTTTTAACCCTAAACAGGTATGGAATCACAAAAAAATATGATTAGGAAAAAAAATATTTTCCTTGGTTCTCAGGAGGATATCACCAAATATCTCAAAATCCAACTCCTGTCCACTGATCTATATATATATATATAACTGGATCGCTCATCGCGTTCTAAACTGCATAGTGAACAGGCAGTGAAGCCACCGGAAGTGTTCGATCCGCCATCTTACTAATCCCTACCAGCAGAGAGCACCATTGAGTTACATTCAAACCGCTGTCCTAAAATAACTCGATTTGAAGCAAATCAGTCAAACGGGACTCGTTTTTATGTTATGTGTAATAAAGTAATGTTTACTTCAGATGTTATCTGCAGTGTTTACGGTCTTTTGGGACAGGATAAGCGATATATTCAAATCGTTTTGGTGGGTGTGTCTGCTGTGCACTGATGAGACAGGTAACTGATCCAACACAAAAATGGCTTATTTCTTTATGAACAAAGTTATTCAGGAATTATTAAACGGACGTATTAGTATCAGAAATGGATTTTAATATATTACAATGAATTATACAATTATGTTGTTAATATTTCTCTATAATGAAATAAAAAATAATAATTGACTATATGGGAAATAAAGCTTTGTATTTATTTCTTAAATCCGTACTGTATATAGTCAGTTATGTCTCTGAATAAATTCAGATTTCAGAACGAACACTTTGTAGTTTTTTTATATGTGTTGAGGTCGTGTCCAGCTGATGTTTATCATGTTCATGATTAGATTAGATTAGATTAAATCAACCTTTATTTGTCTCACAGGTGAGAAATTTCAACATTTACAGCAGAAAGTGGATAGCATGAAATAATCAATAAATAATGAGTCACATTCAATAAATAATAAAAAAAAAAAATAAAAAAAAAATGTACCAAATATAAAAACAGTGCAAGTGAATATGCATAGATGGCATTCTTTCCGTCTCTTGAGTTGTGATTTCTGTTTAGTACTTAACCATGCTGATTATAAAGTCTCACGGCCGCAGGAAGAAAGGATCTCCTGAATCTCTCCTTCGCACAGCGTGGGTGTATCAGTCTGTCACTGAAGGAGCTGCTCAGTGATGTTAGTGTCCCATGAAGTGGGTGGGACGAGTTCTTAAGCATGGATGAGAGCTTAGCTCTCACCCTCCTTTCTCCTACCACCTCCACTGGCTCAAGTGAGCAACCCAGGACAGAACCCGCCCTTCTAATCAGCCCTCACTACTCAGATGCTCACTACTGTAATGAATGTAGCTTTTTTTATAAGTAGGGGAAATTCCCGACATTTAAAAAATAACCGTTTATATGCCTAGGGTGTTCGCATTGTAATAATGTACAGAGATACTTCATATTTATAAACACTGACTTGTTAGGTGATGTTTTCTCATTAAAATCATACAAATTCCTATTAATTCAATGGAACTTTTTAGCACACTAGGGATTACCAATATGGCGGCGCGGCGGCTTCACTTTAGTGACATCATGAGCAATCCAGTTCTATACTATAGATCAGTGCTCATGTCACAGAAACCCACGAGGTCAAGATGCGTTGACATCACTTTTATACAGATGTGTGATTGTCTGGTCTGTACCCGACCGTGTCAATCAAACGCTGATTCGGCGGACTATGCCACCGGCCGAAACACTGGTGAAACACTTCGAGGCTTCGTTTAACCATAGTCACGTGACATGGGCGTTTTGAATCACGCTTCGGATCAGTGTTTTGAAACATCTGCGCTTCTGGATCTCGCAAAGCTTCGGAACGTCTGTTTCGCGTCAGCCATCCGTACTGAACAGGACTTTTATTTTGATCTGGTGAGGTGACATCATATGGCTGCGCCGCTTCTCCTCAGTTTCGGCTGAAGAGAGGTTTGTGGTTTTAAAATGTTAGTGTTTTAATTAGTATTACAGTTCAGTATACTGTATAGTTTTTTACAAGTGATGTAAAGTTAATTATTATTTAATGTAGCGTTGTAAAAATGTACATAACATTAATGAATGTTATTTTGTGTAAATAAAGTACATGCACACATTATATAGCGACAGAAACGGTGGGTCTCATTTCGCTCCCTAATATAGTTAATCGGTACATCCAAACCACGAATCCAGTCACTGGGGAGTAGTTATGGAGAAACGGAGCTGTTCAAAACTATCGAGTTATTGAATCAAAATGATTCTCTGTTTTGAATCATCACTCTGACGTCATCACACACTGCTGTTCTAAACAGTGTGAAAGAACAACAAACACAAACATGTGCAGAGACAACTTTTACAAACAATAGCTTTTCTTTTTTTAAGAAAGTGTAATCTATTAAATGTTAAATACTAATAATGAAATACCTCATATTTGTCATAACTAAATAGTAAGTGTTAATATTTGTTATTTTATTTATCTTTATTGTTATAGGTTTTTAGTGTTTTTGGTTAATTACTCCACTTAAGTCCATTAATTATTCTCATCCTAAACAGGTTAAGTGTCCAAACACACAGAAAAAGTGAGATCCACATGACTCACTATTATTAAGATGGTGTTTTTTAAAGAGGAGAGTGAAGACGTGAAGATTGAAGAATAATTCAGAGTCAAACATGAAGATACAGAGGAACAAACAAAGATGGAGGTTATTAAAGAGGAGAGAGAAGAAATGAAGATTGAAGACACATTCAGAGTCAAACATGAAGAGACTGAGGAACAAACAGGTTGGTTTTCATTCTCAAAGCTGAACTATATTGTCCTGTACATTTTCATAATTAATTTGTCATTGGCAGATGTTTATATACCCTTGTCTGTTCTTGTCTGTAGTTCCCCTTTATTTATTTTTAAAGGATTTCAGCTTCATTCATTGCTTCATTTAATTAATTGTAAAAAAAAAAAAAAAAATTACATTTCACGACTTCTTCCACCTTTAACGGCAGTACTATTCAATCACCTAAAATACATGAACATTTGCACTTCTTATGGGCTCAAGTCCTTTCAAGTTCGTCTTCCTCCATTTAAATAAGCATGTGTTTTAAAAGAAAATAAATTTTTATGTGACATATATGCTTTACTTCCACATAAAAAGGCAATTTTCTACCCCTGTATTAGTGCTCTGATTTAAACACTGCATTTAAAGAAGCTGCCTGAGATATCTCAATGTTTCACCATGAAACAGGCAGTTGTTATAACTCAGGCATACGATGTCTGATCTGCCCCAAACTTCATGTTTGATAAGAGCCCTGTCCTGAACACATGCCCATTCCCATATTCAGCCATAGTGCCACCTTCTGGCAACAGGAAGTGATATGTTTTGTGCTGTAACAAACCTTTCCTAGAGATTTAATGACACCAACATTTTATTTGGTCAGTCTAATCTAAAGGTTTCTGCGATTCTTCAGTTTTTGTTAAAGGGTGTGTCTGTGGGAGCCTGACAAATTTTGATGTTTTGCCATGGAAAAGGACATTTTGTTAAGAGTCCTGGCCTGAAAACATCTACGTGTCAGTATTCAGTTGTAATCATAGCTCCACCTGCTAGCAATAGGAAATGACTTGTTCTCTTACAAGAGTACTCTTTTGTTGCATAAGCTAGTTTACACTATGGGAAAATCCCTTTTCTTGAGAATACTGATGCCAAAAAAAATATCCTTAATTTTTGCATTCATTTAAAATGCATTGCTGTACCGTTCAGTGTCACACACTCATTCACGGGCAATATCAATAAAACCGACTCACGCCGTGTGTTTTAAATGTAGGAGATGTGCCTGCTGTACAGTGCTCACCCCTACTCACAAACACGGGTCGCTCTGTGACACTCACTCACTTAGAGCCCCCATCAATAAACGCAAAATGCGTTCTGTGTGCAGAAAACCCATCAGTAGACACGAAATGTGTTCTGTGTGCAGAGAGCATATGCGCGCCTCCCTGAGTGCGGACCCACAAGCAAACACTTTATGCTATGCGCCGCACACACACAGTGACCAGAGCCCAGATACCATTCTTCGCCCAGCGTTAAGCTTAAAAGCATTGGAAATGATCCTGGGCGTGTCAGATTGGGTAATGAACACTTTAAAACGAGGCTATATACTGCAGTTTGCTCGCAGACCCCCGCTCTTTCAAGACAGGGCCAAAACCATGGTGAAAGAAGTTGTTTAGCGAGATTGCAAAAGAAAACGTGCTATATAAACCGTCCAGCTGATCCAGAGCAATGCAGGTTTCTACAGCTGATATTTCCTGAGAGCAGCGCACGTGCCAGGATGTCAAAATGTGGGTCCAGACATGTTGACCAGAGACAATGTTCCCACAGAGAAATGGTCCCTGCACTCCCAGGTAGTCCAGTTACTATGGGACACCTCAGGCTGCCCAGCATTTTTCATGAAAGGAAGGGGTGCGCTGACCCATATATGGCACAGCCGCTCGCTTTATGCGTTTCCCCCGGTCGCACCTGTTACCACAGGTGATCAAGCGAATCAGGGAGAACGAACGCTCTGTGCTCCTCATGGTGCCGTTCTGGAGGAACCAGGTTTGGTTCCCAGAGCTGATGCAGCTAGTGAGCACAACCCCATGGATCTCCTCTCTCAGCCCTGACTTATGGGCCCTGCACGTCTGGGCCATCAACGGGTACCCGCGGACTTCCCAGAGAGAGTATTGAACACTATTACACAGACGAGAGTGCCTTCTACTAGAAGGCTTTACGCTTCAAAGTGTTCAGTGTTTTCTGGCTGGTGCTCAGGTCAAAACATAGACCCACACCGCTGTAGCATTGTGGAGATTCTCTCCTTCCTACAAGAGCTGTTGGAGAAGGGCAGGTCCCCCTCCACGCTCAAAGTGTATGTGCTTCCAAAGCAGCGTTTGTCAAACCTATGCTTGGCCAACCACTGGGAAGGAAAGATCTCATCATTCATTTCCTGAGAGGTGCTAGGGAGATTAAACCCTCCCCGGCCCCCTCTGGTTCCGGTCTGGGACCTCTTCACGGTACTGGAAGCTATGAAGGGCGGCAGCTTCAAACCGCTGCAGTTCATGGATTTGCGGTATCTTTCCTTGTGGCTCTCGCCTCGGTCACGCAATGGGTGACCTGCACGTGCTTTCTGTGAGTGCTGGTTTGGTTAGGTTTTGGGTGGTTTTGGTGGGGTCTGCGTTTGTGTCCCCAAAGTGCCTTCCACTCCATTCACAGCACAGGTCATTTCACTGTCAGCTTTTCCAAGATCTAATAGTGAGGGCGATGTGAACCTTCTCTGCCCGGTCAGGGTGCTGAGGATATATATGAGATGGTCTAGATTTACCCACTATTATGTATATTGCTCATCGTTCACTGTTTTCCTAGACCCACCAGGGGTAGGAGGCCCTGGGTGTGAGGTCCCTTTCAATGCTGCTTAAAGCTTTAAAGTGCCGCAATTATGCTATTTCCAATATTGCCTTTCAAGCTGTGTGTAATTTACCAGTATGTGAATGTAATGTGCACTTTAATGAGAGATGGAATACAAGACAGGAAACCATTTCGTTCTGTTTTTAAATGGGCAGTTTGAATAATGAAATAATAAACAGGATATTTTATTCAGATTATTTGTATTATTCCAAGCATAGGCCTCTCACATTTTGTTGACATCATCTTGTTACCTCATTATTGTTTGAGGTGCTTCACCTGCTTGTCTTCCTATTTATTCTCCTGACCTGAGGGATTCACCTTGAAATTCAGGAGTGCTGTAAAGGGTTTGGAGTATAATGATTTAGCTCCAAAGGACTTGTTTTCTTATACCCTTGATGAGCCCATCAGTATCTGAAAGAGGTACGGCACTTAACCCTGTCTTTTGGGGGCTTTTGTGGACATAATAGCCCACAACGGAACTTTTCCTGACATGGCTGCCTGTTCAGAGTCTCTTCACATGATGGCTTATATGTCAGTGTCTCATCACAAAATGGCTGCCAGCACAGAGCCTTTTCACAGAATGGCAGCCACTCCTGAGTCTCGTCCCAAAATGGCCACCACTCCTGAACCTTGTCCTGTTAAGGCTGCCTTTCCAGAGACTCTCCACAAGATGGCTGCCAGTTTGGAACCTCTTCACCGGATGGGCCCAATGCTTTTGAGACTGGCTTTTAGTATGGCAGATCCAGAACGCATTCCAGATTTCTCAGAATCCGTCCAGTCTGGGAGCCCTCAGAGTCCAGTCTGGGAGCCCTCAGAGTCCACTCCAGAACCCACTCCTGTCCGGGAGCACTCAGAATCCAATCAAGAACCTATTTCAGTCTGGGAGCCCTCTGTGTCCACTCAAGAAACCTGGTGGTTTCCAGCTCCGCTTGATCCAACATTGTAGCCCTCTGTTCCGTCTATTTGCTGTGGTGGTCATGCACTCCACCATAGGGATCTTCGGTCATGCCTGCTCTGCTGGGGTGGTCTTCTGCACCACCGTGGAGAACTTCAGCTATCACTCAGCGGCTCTGGTGGGATTGAGCTCCACACTCTTCAACTAGTGGGCTTACGCTCCACCCTTGCTTACTGCTCTCCCAGAATTTTCTGGTCTACCTCTTGGCTTTAGGCCCTCTTCTGCCACACAGACCTGACCCAACATATCTCCCCCTGGTCCATTATTTTAATTCAGAGTTATTTACCCGTATTGCTGCCATATTCCTGCCTTGCATTGTTGTGCTTTTTTTCAAGCCTGCCTGCCTGCCTTTTTCCCCCCAAGGGTAGTTTTTGTTTGTTTTATTTCATTTTTTTATTAAAAATTATAATTTTTGCGGTAACGCTTTAATATAACACTTATCAATTGCTTATTAGTATGCATATTACTAGAATATTAGCCATGTATTAGTGCTAATTAAGAACATATTAATGCCTTATTCTACTTGACCTTATTCTTCATCCCTAATCTTACACAATACCTAAACCTAACAACTACCTTACTAACTATTAATAAGCAGCAGATTAAGACATTATTGATAGAAATGTCATAGTTAATAGTTAACGAGTGTTACCTATTCTAAACTGTTGTCAATTTTTCTCCTGAATTTGAATCCACGCCTTACTCTCTGATACCATGACAAAAACAGCCCTGGGAAAGCATAAGCCTATACATGCATGAACATAATTACACCACTGATCTAATAGAACTAAAAGAGAGATGTAGCCACAATCAGATGGCAAAAGTAGGTAATGTAACTACAATAAGAAGTTTGTCATTTCCAGAAGAGGCCTGTGCCTGTACAATAGGGTGACTATTCATCCTCTTTTTCCCATACACTCTTCGGACCTAAAAGAAAATGTCCATCCATGATTTCTAAATTGCCCAAAATGTCTGGGGTTCACCATTCATTGTGAGTTTTTGCATTGCTTTGACCTTTCTCTTTAGCTCTCTGCCTTCTTGCCCACCACCACTGGATAGTCATGTACACAAACATTGTTCAAACTGCATCTCAATTATCTCTAATTTTCTCACCCTAGACCTGACGGTGCTGAAAGATGAGAGTCAAGAACTGATTGAAATGGAAGAAAGAGATCAATATAAGAATCAACATGATTATTTAACTGGAGAAACATATTTTAGTTGCTCACAGACTGAAATAAGTTCCTCAAGAAAAATGGATCAAAAGACCAGAATTAGTCTGAAACTGCCTTCAGTGTGGAAAGTGTTTCAGTCAAAAAGTAACTCTTAAAAGCCACATTAGAATTCACACTGGAGAGAGGCCATTCATATGCCCTCAGTGTGGAAAGAGTTTCACTCATTCTGGAAACCTTGGAGACCACATGAGTATTCACACTGGAGAGAAGCCTTATTCCTAAAAACAGTGTGGAAAAAGTTTCAACCAGAAAAGTAGTCTTAACTGCCATATCATAGTTCACAGTGAAGAGAGTCTTTTCATCTGCCAACAGTGTGGTATAAGTTTCAGTCAAAAAGGAAGCTTTAACCAACACATGAGAATTCACAATGGAGAGCAGCCTTACATGTGCCAACAGTGTGGAAATCTTGAAGTCCATTTGAGAACTCATAGAGAGAAACCCTACATATGCCCTTTGTGTGGAAAGAGTCTCAGTCAAAAACGACACTTTGAAAACCACTTGAGAATTCACTCTGGAGATCAACCCTACACATGCACTCAGTGCTGAAAGAGTTTCAATAACAAAAGACACTTTGAAGACCACATAAGAACTCACACAGGAGAGAAGCCTTTCATCTGCCAACAATGTGGTAAATGTTTCAATATGAAGGGAAGCCTTAATAGGCACATGAGACTTCACACTGGAGAGAAACCGTTTACATGTGGTCACTGCGGAAAGAGTTTCAAAAATAAAGCAGCACTTAAGTACCACATGAGTTTTCACAAATAAAAGAACAGTTTTATGTAATCTGTCGAATTGTTGAAATTTTCACAGACAGGAAACATTGTTAAGAATCATGTTATAACACCAGAGAGAAGGCTGATCAAATCACAAATCGAATGACCATCGCTTTTCCCACTTTCAACCACTCTGTCCCCATTTTTTTCCATGGGGGGTGGGGATCAATGGGCAGGTGAATGCATTTTTTGTGATCTTTTTATCCAATGTATTAACACATTCACACAATGTCAAGATAAATGTGAAATGAGACAATGAAAAAACATAAGGAGAGCAACAGCTTTCTACAAAACATCACCTAACGCTGAGGATGCATGTTAGAAGTGAGGATTGGTGGAGAATATTGTGCTTTGTACAATTTTCATCTTCAAACTGATTTTACTACTTCAGCTGACGAAGTTTACATCCCATCTGGAAAGATGCTTGCCATTGTGTTTATGCATTAGATCTGTGGGTGAAGAGTAGGCAGTATTTTGTGAATACATTTGATCAACTCGCATGTGTCAGTGTTTTTACGAATAGATTAAATGAAATGGGACAAATTTAATCTTGACAACCTATGTATCATTATAAAGATCTAAGCCTCAGGAATCGACAACAAATCGCTGTTTTTCAATGGAAAGCTTATAAAGACTGTATTTGCTACATTTGGGTAAGCAGTACACATAAAAAACATGAACAAAGGAAACGCTGTACATACCAGATCCGTCGTAATAACGAGTCATAAACACATCCACAGCTGTAAATCCCGGTTTTGTTAGAAAGGTAAGGGTCCACTGAACGACATCTCATGAAGCACGTTTAGTCCAACGAAGCAATAACGTTGTAAAAATGGATCATAATTCCTTTGTTTACGTTTCAGTTCTTCAGCGACAGAACTGTTTGTGTCCGTTATGGAATAACTTAAGTGTGGTAAAAAAAAAATTCAAGGCACTTCAGTGTCTATAACTTAATATTTTTGAGCATTATCAAATTTATGTTATGATTTATGACACCAAAATTATGTTTGTAACATACTGAAGTAGGAAACTGTTACAATTATAAGTTAGGTAGAGCACTTTCAGCTGTGAGTCCCATAATGGGGGGTGCTGGCTAACAAGTTAAGCAAACCACTAAAAATGGATACTGATGCAGTAATCATATTGTACAGAAGTCTTACAATTTTAACCAGCAGCAGTTTTACCTTTAATAAATAACAAAATCTTACTATTCCACTATAAACTAAATGTCAATATTTAATAATAATAATAATAATATACACATGTAAATAACCTAAATATTTTATATTATTTTATATTATAACATTTTATTGTTATTTTAATTATAACTAAGGAGCAAAGAAATATATTATGATTGCAATAATCCAATTGTCCTGTAAAATAAATAACTAATGACAATAAAAAAGTAATGGTAATATTGTTTTTATAACAATTATATAACAAAGAATAAATAATGATAATATCTTTGTTGTAGTATTATTTAAATGTTAAACATAGTTTGTAAATCTTTTAACATTGTTAAAACCATTGAAAATGATTGCAGTAAAATAAAGTTAGTATTTTAATTATTATCATCATCATCTTCATTTTTATTAATCATTTTATTAAAAATCATTTTATTTCATTATAAATGCTGACTTTTTTAAGAGCAATAATATTCTTATATGTTTTTTTATTCATTTAACTGGTATAAATTAAAATACAAATTAAATTGATATTCATCATTATTATTATTATTATTATTAAAACATGCATACATTATTTAAGAGTGCAGTATTATTGTAATCATATTTCTTTACCATATTATTATTCAATTAATAAAAAAGATCATATTGTGGTTGCTATTACTATCAATTTATGTATTTTATTAAACGCTATGATTAATGTCAAATTTTATAATGTCAGAAACTCTTGAAGTTGATTTCAGTCTTGTGAGGAATCAATTATATGTATGATACAAAAATGAATTCAAATCTAATCTCAAATTGATTTATCAATGCATTTTATTTCTTCACAAAATCAAGAGAAAAATGTATTAAATTTCACAAACACGATTAATGAAGAACTTTTCAATTAAAAGGACATTTTTGAAAGAAATAATACAAATGATTGATATGACACTTCTATAAAAATAAATGTAGATAAACTGTCTCTCTCACACACACATTCACACACACACATTGATCTCTCTGTCATTAGGAGGATTTCTGACACATTTATTCTGTTATTTCAGTGATAGACATTCATTCAGCTGTAGTATTAATGTCATGAAGAGACAATAACATCTCACTGTTACTGATTTATCATTCAGCTCAAAACATGATGGGAAGAATCTTTCATGAGTCACTTCTGATTCATCAACACAGTTTCACTGATGATCCAGCAGAATAAACCCTAAACCCAGGATAGAGCGGCTGAGTGAATGTGGTCTGTACTGTGTGGATGAGGCTCATTGTGTTTCTGGAGACGCTGTAGAAGGACAGAGTTCCTGCTCTGTGATCCACATACACTCCTATTCTACTGCCAATGGACTTCACAGGGAGAACAGTCACTATGTTATTGTGTATGAATGAGTAACTGATGGGAGAGCAAAACAAACTCCAGGACTGATCGTTAAATCCAAACCAACACTCAAAACCCCGTCCCTTCCTGGTGATGCTCTTATATGACACTGATATAAACACACATCCACTCCACTCAGTCTCCCAATAACAGCGCCCACACACACTCTCTTTACACAACACTTGAGGACACTCATCAAATCTGTCTGAGTGATCAGGATACAGCTTTTTCTGTCTCACATCTGTCACCTTTCTGTTCTCCTCAGACAGAATGAGTTCAGTGTGTGCTGTGTTTGGATCCAGTGTGAGAAAACAGGCATCTAAACACAAGAACAGTGAGATTAATTACAACAACAATCACTACAGCTGTGTGTGTGTGTGTGTGTGTGTGTAGGTGTGAGACCTCATATTTAGACAATTCAATCATCAATAGAAGACATTGTATAGTTGAATCCTTCATAAAATATCTCAAGTGAATTGAGTTCTTGATAGAGAGACCAATCCACTTCGATTGTGTGAATAAATAATTCCCATCTGGCTACCACATCCTGCAGCATGTGTATAAAAGGCAGCAGGTGCACCACATTAATTAATATTTTCACTTCAGAGCCAAGCGTTGGTGTATCAGTACTGCTCTCCCCTCTTCAAATGATTGCAAAAGATGAGTATATATATTTTGTGGAGACAGTCAGACTTGGAGTGTGCGGTGGCCAACTCCAGCACCTAAGAGCAATCTCTAAAAGAGCAACACGGGTGATCACGTCTTTTTAAAGATGTCTTATCACCTGTGTGTTTCTGGATGTAGTTGTTTCCTGGAGCCACAGGATGGTCACGATTGCTGCCTCACATGTCTGGGCATTCAGCACGCTGAGTAAACATTCGTGGATGGTGCATATTTTCTTTGTAGGGACATGAACATCATGGAGTTGCATAAAAGACTCCATTACATCAAGTGAGGCGGAGTCCCTCTGCCGCGATCCAGCACCCAGTGCGCCACTGCGTCCCATGAAGTCAGAGGTGATTTGAGGATTATGGTGAGGGTGATGCTGTTGAAAGCTTTATCCAGCAGTTCTCAGCAGCAAAGAAGACTGAGGCAATTAAACATCGTGTGCCGTTAGTGCAAGAGGCCCTGAGACCGGCACTCCGGACATGGAGGAGATTGCTCATCGGGAGATAGTGACCACACCACTCCCTCCCCCGGACCTGCAGCCAGAGGTATGCAAAACTTCAATAAAAGAGCAGTTTCCTCGGTCTCAAGAGGAAGAGAGTCATGAACCATGCATCACGAGATCACTTCCCTCCTCTCTTGTCAGTGGGCAGCAGTGGGTTGCCCAAGAGCACCCCTCTACTGACCAGTTTTGAAACCAGGTAAGGGCTGTAGCACTCGAGTCCCCCCTTCATGTCATCACACGCAAGGCTGTCACAAGCCTTAAGCCGGGCTCCTACATTTTCTTCCGCAGGAGGAGGAATCAGGTGTGTGTCACACTTCACACCTGACTCCACCCTCTGCTGTCACAGGCCCTGGGGTGGGTCCCTGTGTCCTACCATGCTGACCCACTGTGTGTACGTAAGCAGTTCCGTTTGTTCCACTGGCACGGTCTCTCTGAGCCTGGTTAGTTCTTCCTAGTCCATCTCAGTGGCTCTTGAGGACCATCAGACTCGACTATGAGATTCAGTTCACCTGGTGTCCCCCCAAGTTCAGGGGCATCAGGTTCACATCAGTCAAGGCTGTTGATGCCCCTGTCTTGCATGCTAAAATCGCAGTCCTTCACAGGGTTCTACAGCCCTTACTTCATCGTGCCTAAGAAAGGCGGTGGGTTTACAACCGATCCTTGATCTGCTTAACCATGCACTTCACAAGCTGTTGTTCAAGATGTTGATGCAGAAGTGCATTTTGAAATACATGGTTCCCCTAGACTGGTTTGCAGGAATCGACCTGAATGATGTATACTTTCATGACTCAATCCTCCTGCGATACAGGCCATTTCTGCGATTTGCATTCAAGAGTTGGGCATATCAATCCTTTGGGCGGTCCCAGTAGCATCGCGTCTTTACCAAATACCAAAACTTTCAACCCGTGGCCAGATCTTGGGCCAGATCTCTGGTTCCCGAAAAACTCATGCTCCTTCCGACAGCCCCTCCCTGGCCAAATCCTCTGAGGAAGGATCTGCTTTCTCAGAGATGGGGCACCCTCTGGCACCCGCGTCCGGACCTGTGGAAGCTCCACGTGTGGTCTCTGGATGGGACACAGAGATTCTAGGTGACCTACCCAGGGAGGTAGCACTTCACTATCAATTCAGCATGTGCCCCTTCCACAAGATGAGCCTGTGCTCTAAAGTGGAACCAGTTTATTGAATGATTTTACTCTCATCACGAGGACCCCTGGAAATGTTCGATCAGTGCCGTGCTTTTCTCCTTGCCGGTTCCTTAAGGGGGCCAGGAGGTTAAATCCTCCTAGGTCACCCTCCCTACCCTCTTGGTATTTGGGTTTGGTGCTGAGAGCCCTACAAGCTGCCCCATTCAAGCCTTTGTACCCTCATGTACTATTCATGACTTCGTGCGCCTCGATCAAGAGGTTGGGGAACCTGCAGCCATATTCAGTTAGTGAATCATGCCTTGAGTTTGATCCAGCTGACAGTGCAACGCTGAGTCCTCCAGCACTCCGGGGGCCAGACGTGGCAGAACATCAGGCACTAGGCCTTTCAGCCAATGAATTCCTTGAGATCTGGTGTATTGCTAGTGCCTAAAAGAGTGACCCTGTTGTTATACCATGTGTGTATGTCAAGGATACAGTTACTAGGGCCGTGTTTCCCCAGGCAGACTACATATTGCGCCTCATAGGAAGGGTCAAGGGGCTTACTCAGAGCACTGGAGGGGGCAGCACCTGTTGTGCTTTGGTAGGGATCCCAATTCATTGGTCATCACCAACGTGAGAGTCTTGGTTATGTATATGTAACCCCCATTCCCTGAAGGAGGGAATGCAGAGGTCATGTCCCTTCGGCACAGTTGCTGTACCACCGCTGAGCTGCTGGGTCACCAGCTCGGTTCCTTAGTGAAAATATGGATTAATGTGGTGCACCTGCTGCCTTTTATACACGCGCTGCGGGGTGTTGCAGTCAGATGTGAAATATCGCATGGCAATGTCCATAGGCTCATTTAGTTACATTTAGTCTTTATGTACAGTTGATGACGTTATGACAGCTGTAGAGAAATTCTTTGGTCCTGTAGGAGCTTCTCAACTCACTGATGAGTAGTGATGTATGGTTTGTGAACGAATGGCTTGATTTAACCATTTCTTCTTAGTGAACCGGTTGAACCAGTTCACCAAATCGAACTGAATCGTTTGAAATGGTTTGTGTCTACAATAAGCATTAATCCACAAATTACTTGTTAACTTAACTTTTTGGCTGACACTCCCTCTGTCAAAATATTTCATTGAAAAGTATGCATTTTATTTATTCACAGGCTATATGGTTGAAATAATATTTTAGTTCAAATCTTTACGTAACATTGTTTAAAAAAATGCTTTATTGACTAACGTTTCATAGACCTTTAGTTGTTATGCTTTAAAATCCCATGCCATTTGTAATTTCACTGTATTTTCATCTCCTAAATTACTATCCCAATTCTATAATGTTAAAATTAATTCAGGCCGATGGCATGTTTTATGTTATTATTTACTTTTATTTTTAGAATAATTGTAGCCTATGTAAATGGGTGAATCAAAACAAATATGAAAACTTTTTAACTGCAGGCCTACAGGTTACAAATCATTACATTACAAATATTTGGATCGTCCCTTATTCCTACCCTTATTTTCATAAAGAATAAATATCTATTTTCTTCAAGAATAAAGATTATAAATAAAGAATAAAATTAGCCCTTATTTTCCATTTCTGAGTTAATTTGCAACTCTAATGATGATGTGACTCCCCTGACATTGGCATGTTCCTCAAAAAGAAATAAAAAATAATAATAAAAAATTTGTTAGAGCTGTGAGTGAAAGTGAAAGTGACGTGACATTCAGCCAAGTATGGTGACCCATACTCAGAATTTGTGCTCTGCATTTAACCCATCCGAAGCGCACACACACAGAGCAGTGAACACACACACACTGTGAGCACACACCCGGAGCAGTGGGCAGCCATTTATGCTGCGGCGCCCGGGGAGCAGTTGGGGGTTCAGTGCCTTGCTCAAGGGCACCTAAGTCATGGTTTTGAAGGTGGAGAGAGAGCTGTACATTAGGCCACGACTTCCCCTATGTGAGCGATTAATACATTAAAAATAGAAAAAAAAGTAGGTGCATGGTTTCTGAAGTGGAAAACAAATATTCAATTAAATTCAATTCAAGTTTATTTGTATAGTGCTTTTTACAATACAAATCATTACAAAGCAACTTTACATAAAATTATGTTTCTACAATATTTAGTAATAGCTTGTAAATGGTGACTGTCAGTTTTTTCACGTATGACAGGATTTTTAGAAAAGACAGTCAGCCAGACGATGAACATTATTAATATTATTCATTAATAATTATTATATGATGCAGTCACACTTGTAGCAATATTTGTTAGTTCTGTTTACTGATTCAGGGTTATACAGCTCGTAAAAAATAATATGATGAAAAAGTCATGATAACATATTATTAATTAATAGAAATAATTAAAGCAATTAAAACCTTTTTTTTTATACCATATTCAACTTGAATTTCAGTAATATTAAACTGACTTTAAAATCTCAAGCAGTTTATAAGTTGAATTGGTAAAATGTCACAGTGCATGTTAAATATCCTAAATAAACTTGAATCTTGCATAGTATCCAAAGACCTTGATTGCATGTTAGCATAAAACTAACAATATATTTTGACTTTTATACAATTCCTGTATAAAATGTGACAGCAAAATTTAACAAATTTATCAGAACAAAACAATAATTAATTATATATATAATTCTAATGGATAAATATAATTGCAGTGTATAATAGGCTTATAAAAACAACAACAAAATAGTTACAAATAATTTTAAGCGAAACGTAAGGTAAGGTTGGGCTTATCTCTCTCATTTGGGAGAAATCCAAACATTTCTATATTTGTGATGTTGCATGACGGGAAAAAAAATCATAATGAGCAAAAAATATGCCAGTGTACTGCTGCTCTTGCTTGTTTCCGAATCGAAGTTTAAATTAGATTGCATATCCAGTAGTGTTTGTCGATCATACTGTATGAGAGTCTGTACTGTCTGATCAAAAATAAGTATCCTAAGTAACACAAATAACACAAAATAACACGAAAAACAGCAAAGTTTGCACAGAGCGCCCATCATAGCGGCACACAAGAAGTGAACATTTGTGAACAAATCTGGATGTCCACCTACTGTATAGGAGTTTAATTCCAGAAAATTGACAGAGAGGCAGCCGTGGCCAGGGGCGGACTTTACCATTAGGCAAAGGTCGGCAATTGCCTTGGGCCCCGAGCTACCTAGGGGCCCCCAAAATGCCCCATTAACTTGCTTAAAGATTTTTATTTTTTTTTACTTCGTGCAAAATATATATTTCTAAAACTCCATTTGCGAAAAATGGCATCAAATCATTAGTGTCGCAGACAGGAGGGCCCCCCCCACCTCACTACATTGGACTATTCCATTATTTCACTTACTGCGCATCTGCGAAAGTGACAAGGCTGTAATGCGCCAAAAAACTGACGAAGAAGAAGTGATTGACAGTGATAGACATTGTGTACAGAGAGAGAGTGTTGACAGTAAAAATGAAGCGAAGCGGTGCTGAAAAAAGGAAGAAACAGGAGGAAAGCAAAAAGTTTTTAGCAAAATTGATGAGTAATAAGTACTAGCATTCACTAGCCGCATTTCCACTGTCGGCCCAGTGCGAGCCAGGGCTTAAAAGAGGCCGTTTGTTTGCATGCTTTGTTATATATTCAAATTCAAAATCATCGATGTTTTAATTATAGAATTGATTTAATTTATCAGGACTCAAAATTAATCACACATAAATACACTTATTTCTATTTTATTTATTTATTTTTAACGCTTATGAAAATAGCCTGCTTATTCAGTCGAGTCTGTTTCTGTTTATTAGCCACAGTATAGCCGTCACATTTAGAATGAATGATAATATCTCTATTTTTATAAAAGCTCCTGAACAAAAAACATTATTAGGCTACATTTTTTTATGATAGGCAACGTGAGATAAACTCTCGAGACGAGGCTTGTGAAAGATAATATAAGTTACTTAATACACTATTGTGATAGAGAATAAGAAGCTGACGTCTGATTTCTTCAAGCGGTCTTATTTTACCATGTTTACTATGGTAACATGTTTAGCGTGCATATCTTTTTCATCGCTTATACATATTTCTGCCTTGTATGGTGATTATCCACATTGGACCAAGTTATTTCAAACACTCGCTGCTGACTGAAAGAGAGTTTTGAGCTCAACTTATTTTTTTAAAAAGTGTTTAATGCTGGTGTTAAAGCTGTTATCTTTCTGAAATGATCCTCGGCGCAGACTCGCTATTTTTATAAAAGCTCCCGAACAAAAATCATTATTATATTTTGATGATATGCAACGTGGAGCTAAACTCTTGAAAAGAGACGACAGATAAAATGTTACTTAATAAATACACAATTGCGATAGAGAATAAGAAGCTGACGTCTGATTTCTCCAAGCGGTAATATTTAACATGTTTACTGTGTAACGTTAATGTTTAGCGTACATAGTCTTTTACATCGCTTATAAATATTTCTGCCTTGTTTAGTGATTATAATCCACATCGGATCAAGTTATTTCAAACACTTGCTGCTAACTAAGGGTGAGTTTTGAGCTCAACTTATTTTAAAACGTCTTTAATGCTGGTGTTAAAGTTGTTTTCTTTCTGAAATGATCCGCGCTGACGCTCTCCAGACACGGAGAAACTCCGCCTTTGTTCATAACCACTCCTCTAGCCCCAGCTGGCCCGCTTTGGCCCAAGGTTTTAGTCAGGCCAAAAAACCCTGGCCGTTGGCCCCGAGGAAGCCCCGGCGAGGCACGATCAAGCCCCGGAAGTGACAGTGGAAACGCGACTGGCCCTGGCACGCACTAGCACGCCGGTCTTAGCTCGATAGTGGAAACACGGCTATTCTGACCAATTTGTTACACTTGAACTTGAAGATGACCAAGCACTCTGGCCAAAACATCTCACTGACAAAGAACGCTGCTTAATAGTGCAGAGAGGCCCTGTTCAGAGCAAGGATAGAATTTATCCTTTTTATTTTTCTTCTTTTTTTCTTACAGATACAACTCCAGATGTCTATACATCATTGCTGTGTGAAGACTGCTGAAGAGAAGTAACAAGTAGGGCTTTTTTTTAAATAAGGATTGACAAAAGGAGGGAAACGAGATGTAGAGGGCCCCATGTCTGTGTTTGCCTTGGGCCCCAAAATGTCTAAATCCGCCCCTGGCCGTGGCACCATGGTTTTGTTGCCAAATCAGTTTTCTGTTTTCTTCCACTGTGTAGCATATGCACTCGATTTAGACTCATATGTTAATAATTACAGTTACTAGCTGAAAAAAAAAAACTATTATTAAAAATAGAATAAAAGATTTGGAACTTGTGAACATGTCTGATACATATGTGTATATATTAATGTTTGTCACAAAATAACATATTAAGATTAAGGCACAGCCTTTATTTATGAGATTAAAGCCTAAAATAGTGACGCACATGGTTTATTTGGAATATACAGTATTTTTAAACTATAATATTCCCCATGAGTTGAAAGGCTGCGCTAAAAATAACACTCATAAAAAAACAGTTTGTCAACTTTATGCAGAGATTTGTCAACGATCAGACCAGCTGAACAATTTTTTATTTTATTTTATTATTTTGATTATGGTTAACTGACAAATACATATAAGCTTATGTTCATAACACATGTAGGGTAAGACGGGACAAGATGACACTTCACTCTCACCCTAATTTTTTTTTTATCATAGACAGCATTTTTGTCATTTAATCTCATTATCAATGTTTATGAATTAAGTCAGTTGAAACTGTTTTGAGGTTGATTTAGTTTTGTGTCACTTAAAAATCTGTAACTGTATTTTGACATTGTTTTTGACATTGTGTATTTGAAAAGTAGGGATCTGTGAACGCATTAATATTTTCAGACTTGTGAAGTAAACAATAATTTATTTATAAGTGAAATTATAAAATTAGACCCCTAAGAATTGGCACATAATTTAGGTTTAAATGTAATAGTTATTATAATTCAAAAGTAGCTTTCAGTTGATTCTCTTGGATTCTGGTTATTCAGCTAATTTGCCAAAAACACCTTGTTAGAATAATTTAGTATTCTTAGAAATGGTTAATGTTTCATAAATAAATAATTAATAAATATTAATATAAAACGTTATAAGTGTTAATTTACTTGGTGTGTGGTTTTTAAGAATAAATATGAAGCTATATTAGCCCTTTAGTGCTAATTTGTTTATTTAGTTGTCATAGCTCAAATGTCAAATTGTTCTAATTCTTTCCCATATCAATTTGGCTGATGCATCATTGTCATCATCCTATATATCCGAGGTGGACAATCTACAGACCCTGGACACATATGGCCCACTCAGTGTTGCCAACTTGGCGACTTTGCCGCTAGATTTAGTTACTTTTCTGACCCCCTTATTATTATAATTTATGCGCAGATACTGGTTTGATAGATGTATGCATGTACACATTTTATTCACATTCCCATAATTCATATTCTAGGCTTGACTATTTTTTTCCTCCCATGGAAACTCTAATACATGCTATTATTTTATCCAGATTAGATTACTTTAATGTATTGTACTTGAAAGTTTCAGTCTCTATTCTCTCTTCTTCTGCTTGTTCAAAATGCTGCCGCTTGATTGATTTATTTTAAAAGCAAAATTAAAATGAAAAAAAAAAATGTAACATCAAAAAAAGTTTTAATGCAGTTCCCTTTCATAGGTCACTTCGATGCTGCGGTGACGTCACCACGTATGGGAATACCTTCGGTGTGACGAATGTCTGAAGCCCTATACCATCCCGCCAATCCTATTGGCCAAATAGAGCATGGCACCACCCTACGCATGCGCACGCATCATATACCTGGGTACCGCGTGCCATTTCGCTCAGATTTCATTCCTTCAGGAAAAGCGAATCATCTGTGCCCTAATCATTTCGCGTTCTCCAGCGATTTTCATCGAGCAGTGTTTAACTCCTCTTCGCGGACGCGATGAGTTTCCGAAAATGCAAGGAGCCATGTACCAGGTACATCACGGCGGGTGACACTCATGACAGGTGCGTAGTAGGTCTTGGTTTGCATCACGCACAGACACGCTTAGCGGCCTTTCTTCCTGTCCCCATTGTGATGGCCTGCGGCTCAGAGTACTGTGCTCTAGGGTGGAAGTATTTTCCGATGTCACCCTCGAGTCTAACCCCCGTCATGTCACCTCTGCGACTGCCGAGGCACCGCACGAGGCGATAGCTTGGGGTGACACTTGCGACATGGATTTCATGGACAGCGCAGCGCTGGAATATTCTCCACATCGCTTGCTCTCCCCTACCCTGCTGCAGAATAAAAGTTATATTGAGCCTGTCTTCTTCTCTAATGAGGATTTACAGCCCACCCCGGAGGCATGCACCGCCATCTCCTTCGGTTGTGGATGCTATGATGACGACGTTCTATCCACCGCGGCCTCGGGGTCTGAGGACTTCGCGGCCGACACTAGCCCTCTCCCTCCTAGCGGACAGGAGAGGCTTGTTTCCCCCTACTACAGTGAGCTGTTGGACGTGGTTTCTTGCGCAGTGGGTAAATTGGGGTAGACTGGGAGGTTGAGAAGGCCGAGGCCCAACCTTCTTCTAAGCTGGACGACCGTTTTTTAAGTAGTTTTTAACCACCGTTTCTGATATGGCGAACAATGGCTACACAACAATGCCCCCGGTGGAAGAGACTCTCGCCGAAAACCTCGCGCCTAATTCGGCCGTGGCATGAAAGATTCGCCCCCTTCTTCCTTCGGAGGCGTGTCGAGTCACGTCTAGCCTGGTGGGGAAATCCTACATGGCTGCTGGCCAGACGGCTGCTTCGCTCCACTCTATGGCGGTTCTTCAGGCCTACCAAGCGGAGCTATTGAAGGAACTTGAAGAAGGGGAGGGCATCACGCCAGAGGCAGTAAAAGAACTGTGTAGAGCAACGGATTTGGCGCTAAGTGCTACCAAGCATACCGCTCGTGCAGTGGGCTGTTCCATGGCCGGTTTAATTCCGGTTGAGAGCCACCTCTGGCAACACCTTAATACTGGAAAGACCTTTATTTATTTATTTATTTATTTATTTATTTTTGTTAATACTATCGTGTCCAGTGTAGAAAAAAATCACTGGGTTCTGTTGTTTTTTGTTGGATCGCGCCACTCGTGTCTGGTGTAGACCTGGCATGCATTTTTTAATGGGTTATGTTACAGCCCTGTTTGCTCAGTAAACAGATCGATAAAGTTCTTAAAGATTTCAAAATCATTCAAAATCAGATACTGATAATGTAGCACTGTAAGATTACGTTAGTTTGAATGCATTATTGCGAAAGCGATTGTGTGTGAATGTGTTGCATCTGTTTAAATCATGCTTTAACCTGAAAATAATCAGTAAAAGACTGACAAACAGACAAACTCCTTGAGAACTAGACTGTAAAATCCCGCTCAACTATTGCTGTCATTATAACCTTCTGACCAAGCCATAGCTAAATATGTTTAACATGAATACTTAAACTTCATAACAGACTTACATCTGCATCCAAACTCAAGCTACTGTCAAATTTGCATTTCTCAAAGACGAGAAAATTTAATATTATTTATATTGCAGACTGCACTGCAAACATTTAGGAGCAAAAATGCATTTAAACTCGAAAGAAATACAGATTTGAAATTAATTGTGATAATTATCGATAATTATCGATTGACTGATGTGAACAATTTTATTGTAATACATTTTTTGGCATATTGCCCAGCCCTAATACATCTCATCAATTTACACAATATGTTTTATTTGTGAACTGATGTTCAACTGTTCTTTTAATAGTCAACTTGTGTTCATTCATCAGTCATCATGGCAGCAAAAGTTATTCTAGAAGAATCAGTGCACAATAATTTTAGAAATTCAAAAATTTATTGAAAAAACTATTTTGTGTGGAACAAATAAAAGTGTTGCACTAAATATGGTATAATGTTACTCATGGTATTTGTATTATAAAATACATTCATTAAAAACATTCATGAATGTGTTTAAATAGAAGTGTATACTATCAAATTAAAATACATTTATTTTAAATGTATTGCTTTTTTTTAATAAGGCAACAACATACGTTACAATAGGACAAAACAAAGTGCAGCATGAATTTTTTACAATGTGTTTATCCGACTGAAGCACGACATTCTGTAAACCAGATGCACACACTGTAAGCCCTTCATGTTAAAAAGTGAAGTGCAAAGTACATAGAGAATAGACATTGATGTGTAGTGTATATGTGCAACAGTTATTGAGCCTTTCTTTTAACAGTTTAAAATTTCAGTTACTGTGCAATTAATGTTAAAATGTTAATCTTAAAAACAATTTATAGTCTTTTCGTTTTGTTCTCAAAGACACCAAATAGCAAGTAAAAACACAACTCTGGTAATTTAAAGTACTTTTTGCAAATTCATAGACATGCATTTATAAATCAAGTATAATAATGGGAACACAGAATTATCTTCCAGAGAGCTTTACTGAGCTGACAGTCATAACCAAACGTGACTAGGGTTTAAAGGCTGAAAGACTGAGTGACAGACACAGCAGAGAAAAGAGTTAATTTTAACTTAAATGTAAGGACTTAGATATTCATATGTAGCTCACATTAAGCTGCACAACATTTTCACAACTTATACATTTATACTTTGGAATCATGGCGGAATATCCTGTGATGTCCACTTCGCAGGGCAATTACATTCGAAAAGAACAAAATTCTGAAGTGATAACAAAAACGTACAAACGTGCAGAGCAGGAGGGCTTGAGGACTGGAATTGAGAACCGCTGCATTAAGCTATAGTATGGCTTCAGAAGTAACACAAATTAATTTGCACAATCAAAAAAAAATCTCTGATTTGGATCGGCCCTCTCTGAAAAATACTCGATCCAAGAAAAATGGCAGTATCGGAACAATACTCGTGCCTGTGTTTGCATATCAGATTGGAGCATCATTAGTTTCAAGTAGGGCTGGGATAAACTATTATTTTTTTAAACTATTAATCTAGCGATTATTTTTTCGATGCATCGATTAATCTAACGATTAATTTTTCAGACCGATTCGATTTCGATTATCTCCTCATTGACTACTATCAATTTATACATGTTGATTTACATATATTGCAATGTTAAGGAATTCATGTTTTTTTCCATTCAGATATGTTTATTGCTCTTAAAATTACGAAATAAAAGACTGACTAAGAATGCATTACTTTGCACTTGTATAGATAGCATTCAATAAAACCTTGAAGCCTTAAACACATAGTTTACTGAAACAAGCTTACTGAACACATAGGGCCTAGCTTGCTGAAAAAAAGTTCTTCTTTCAGATGAAAATAACAACAACTTGATGTCTAGCATTCAATAAAAAAGGTGAACCAAAATACTTGTTTAGAGCAATTGAAAGAATACAGTAACCAATGTAAACTTGAGGGCTTTAAGCTAATACAGAGAGTGCTTTTCCAAAAAAAAAAAAAAATAATTTACAGTGGGAGCCAGCAGCCTGTCATGGAGAAGAAAAAAATCTCAGAATGCTCCACGTGAAATTTTGGCATTCCGCCCTTTTTCTATCGTGTCTAATGATTTTGGTTAATACGCATGAGGGAGAGAGAGAGAGAGCGCGCGCAAGACAGCGGTCGTGTAGTTTGAATACTGTGAGTGTGCGAGCGCGCGTGAAACTTTGGCGTTTCGCACTTTTTCTATCGTGTTTAATGATTTTGATTAATATGCACAAGGGAGAGAGAGAGAGCAAGAAGCGCTCATGTTGTTTGAAGAATGTGAATGCGCAGCCGAGGCTTTCTCTCGTACGTGCCCTGTCAGGCGCAGCAGTCATTCTATTCTACATCACTCACCGATCAGTCAAATAAGGCTTTGACAGCCGCCAAAAAAAAGATCAATAAGGTAAACGTTTTGCAAATGTTTTTTAGGGAAATAAAAACAGATCGACGAATCGATGCGCTTATTTTGCGTCGACTTATTTTTTGCGTCAACGTCATCGATGACCTCGAGGCATTGTCCCAGCCCTAGTTTCAAGCCATCGTAGGTTTGATTTTGACTTGACAAATTGGTGATTTCTAAATGAGTGAGATGTTTGTTTGCTTTTTTTATGGTTTATTTTTGACGTATATGCCTTTAATTAAACAGGACAGAAGAGAGCTGCGGAGTTGGGGTGGGGGTCCTCGAGCCAGCATTTGAACTCAAGATGCCTGTAGCGCAACGGAAATATATGTCCACATGCTGCCCACAAGGCTATCGGCTAACTAGAGCTCCTATTAAAAGCCATTATTTTCTCATTCAGACTGATTTGAATGATTACTCATGTGAACCAGTATTAGCAGATCATTACCACATCCAATACTGTGATGGAAGTATTGCCTCGTCACGTGGCTTCAAACCCAGCACACTTATTAGGGGTCAGAACCAACTCAACAAACTCAATGGAGACATGGTCTCCTACTGTAACTTTATCTTCTGCTGTCACTGTTGGACAGTGTTACTTCACAAAAAAGCTATTTATATCTTATGCTTCAATAGCAAAAAAAGATGGCATTGAATTAAATGTTGCATTTGACCAAATAATGCAAAATGACAGAACAGTTCTGTAACTATAAGACTGTTGCTCGCTGATATGAGGATGCTGATGTTCTACAGAGAAAAGTTATTATTGAGTCTTACTGGGTTTCCAACCTTGGCCAAAAAAAAAAAAAAAAAAAAATAATAATATTATATATATATATATATATATATATATATATATTTATTTATTTATTTATTTATTTATCAGGGGTGTAACGGTTCACAAAATTCACGGTTTGGTTCGATACGATACACTGATGTCACGTTTCGGTTCGTTACGTTTTAGATACAGCAAAATTGACCCGCGGGTCATGTGACTAGAACTAACCAATCAGCTTCATCCTTTCCTGTAACAACGTTGAAAGCTCAGCCAAGATGAAGGAACAGCTGATCATAGTTGTATATGGATTGCAATATTGAAATAAATTTAGTAGCAGAGCTAGCCTACTGCAAGCCATTTTTAGAGCAGCAAATCCATTTATCCTTTGCTGAAATTTCCACGTCTTCATGGAGAGAGCAGGTCATTGTTGCTTAGCAAAGGCAGACGCCTCAGGGGTGCTTCTGCCCAAGCGCTTTGGAAAGGAGGAGAAAGACGTGCCTAGCGTTTTCCATGCGTTTTTAGGCGCGATATGTGAACGGCCCCTAGGGCGCTCGCTCACTCAGCACGCGCTGAAGGCTCGTTGCAAAATGTCTAATGCATTTAACAGACCAGAAATAGAAGATCCTCCAATAACCAACAGGTCTGGTGTCTGGGTGCACTTTGGATTCCCTGTAAGCTATAATGGTGATGATAGAATGAATGGTAAATAATAAGGTCTCATATCCGCGGCTATAACGTAAATGAAGCCTACCAATCGCAACGGTGATGTCTTTTGCCCTGTTTGAATCCGTTGGAAATATCTGTCTAAATGCTGCGGGGATAGTTTGTTGCGTGTATGTTTCTCCTTTTTTCGTCTTTTCCTAGATACTGACACACTAAGGTGATGTAGGCGTAAATTATTTGATGTTTCAAGTATTCCCGCTGGTCTTTTTTTTTCCTTTTTTTCTCCGCTGGTGTACCCTATTGTCATGTAGCAGATGCAACATACCGTTGTTTTTTTATCCACCACTCTCTTGCCATCACCATTATAGATTACAGGGAATCCAAAGAGCACCCAAACACCAGACCTGTTGGTTATTGGATGATCTTCTTTTTCTGGTCTGTTAAACGCATTGGCTATTTTGCAACGAGCCTTCAGCGCGTATTGAGTGACATACACACACATATACATATATATATATATATATATATATATATATATATATATATATATATATATATATATATATATATATATATATATATATATAATCCAAAGCAATTTACACTTTTTTTTTACCTTAAAAAAAATATTTTTTTTGTTGGAATTGAACCTACAACCTTGCGGTGCTAACACAATGCTCTTCCACTTGAGCCACAGAAACACTTATTTCACTTAACTAAATGTTTAAGCAGCCTTTTAATAGTGACACTGAAGTTGTTTGTTGTACTAGTTGGTATTAAGGTTTTAATAAATTGTTTAGAATATGAGGAGAATATGTTGATCTCATGAGTTTATCTTTTTTTTATTTTACACTCAAACTTGTGTTTTCTTTGTACACAGGCATGAAAGAGGTTTATGCAAGTTTTATATGTTATATGTGTTACTTGCTGACCCACTAATGTAATGAGTTTTGAGAAATGGTTTAGATTATAGGTCAAATGTTTGTTAAATGTTTTTAGAAATTAATGAAAAAAAAATTATATATATATACAGTCTGTACAGTATAACAACTATTAAGCCTATGGACAGTCCCCATGAACCACAGATGCAAGTATGTGTGTGTGTGTTTAGACATACATTTCTGTAGTCCTGCTGTAATCCTGGATTTTCCTCCATGATTCACACTAGAAAACACACACAGAATCACATTTAGTTGGTAAACAAATTGCTGTTGCTATGTAGTTGCTAACGTACATGATGTGGTTGCTTTGATATTGATAATATGTGCAGGGTAGTTGCTGGGGTGTTGCTATGCAGTTGCTAGGGTATGTGGGGTGATTGCTTGGGAGTTGCTATGTAGTTGCAAGGGCACTTGGCAGGTTGCTATGCAGTTGAAAACATGTTCTGGTTGGTTGCTATGTGGCTGCAAAAGTACACAACATGGTTGCTAAGGTGTTGTAGTGCAGTTGCTAGAGTACATGGGGTGGTTGCTAGTAGGGTTTATATCAACAATAAAGTCAGAATATGATTGATCCCAATATGAGACTGCACTGAATTTCACCTCAGCAGAATTCAGTGAAACAGCGGTTTATTAAACACTGCATTCTGTAGAACCATTTCTGACTGTAGTTAGAGCAGGCGGTCCAAGTCTGCATTATGAAGCGCCTCCAGAACTGTATAACAATATCAGTAATGGTGTGGGTTTCATGTTAACTTTGGGCACTCTTGACCCGATACAATATTCAGATTTGTGCATGTTGTTTTTAAACCCAAAATTAATAATGTACTCATTAAAATATATTTATATTGTAATGTCCTCATTATAATATAGGAATTAAATCATCTTCACATTGCTGGTGGGTGATCATTGCACACATTTTTTAAAACTAATTCTTCAATGCAGCTCACATGCACATATTTAGTCATACACATAGATCAAGCAACACAGAAACTTCAGAAAAGTGGGTGTGGCCAGTCAGAGGGTGAGGTAAAGTACTGATTTGTTGTTAATTTCTTTTGTCTGAGCAGTTTAGTTTAGATTTTACTAGAATAATAAAAGAAGACTGGTACTCTTTAAATCCTAAATACGGTTGCATCCTCTAAAAACTCCTGGTGAAAGAAAGTGAAAGTTGTGACATTTGCCAAGTATGGTAACCCATACTCAGAATTAGTGCTCTGCATTTAACCCATCCTAGTGAAACACACCCGGAGCAGTGGGCAGCTATATCCAGCGCTGGGGGTTCAGTGCTTTGCTCAAGCCATGGGTATTTAGAGTAGAAGAGAACTTTTCATTCAACCCCCCAATTCCTGCCAGCACCGAGGCACCTGTGACCTTCGGGTTACAACTCCAAGTCTCTAACCATTAGGCCACGGCAATGTTAATTTTGACAGGCATCATTTATTTAGTCTTAGTGTTAATCTTGAGACGAGAATGCTAAATGGTCTTAGTCACATTTTAGTTATTTGAGCTATTTTAATTGGAGTTTTCAAACAAAAATAGTCATTAATTCTTCTCCCATTAGACCAAATCAGTTAAGCTTATGAGAAATTTGAATCAAGGACTGAATTTGGAAAAACTGGAATAAATTATGAAATTTTTAAATTTTTGGGTGAACTATCCGTGAAAATGGAGCAAAAAGTATAGTTGTTCATCTATAGATAATAAATATAATTTACACATTTTGAAAGAGTGCAATAAGACATACTAAAGAGATACAAATGACAGTGTTTACTTAACATTTGTACATTTATTTAACATCTTTTGTTGGTTAACATTAATGACAAGGATATGGACTTAATTAGGAATGCTGTCCTTTTAAGAAGGAAGGCATGCATGTAATACTGGCACACATTCAGTTTCCACCCACCTGGAAACATTTAAACATTCATTTAATCCATAACTGACTGTATTTACGTGAGATATTCTACACATGACGGATATTTTGGATGCTTTTGGTGTATTTGAGCACTGAGAACTGATCGTGCACTGTATATGAGAAGTGAAGTAGTGGAGCGCACGTGAGAGTGAGCACTTCTATCAGTGTGATTTCTTCTATCCCACCTTCACTAACTTTAAACAAATCGACAATGAATTATGACTCCCAGGAAATACGGGATGTCTGGTCACCTTATCCCTACCACTTCGGGTGATGAGGCCATCATTTCAGATCGTTTGTTTGCGATTTGGTAGTCTATCCATCCACTGCAGCTGCCTTGACTAGATATGTGAACACCTTTAATCCGATTGCAATCCAATGACAGGGATGCACATTTTGAAGGACAAGACAGTAGCCTATAGGATGTATAAACATGTAATAACATTATAGTCCCTTCTTGTCATGTTAACAAAGATGCGGCATAAATAGTCACAGTTTTTATCATCAGATATTAGTTTTAGCTAGTCACATCTCGTCTTAGTTACATAAAAGTGTTCTTTGGCGAATATTTTTTGTCCTTGTCTTCATTGACGAAATTAACACTGGGCTACAGCTGCCCCAGAGACACTGAAAAGTTTAAACAATAAATCTTAACACCTCTTCCTGCTTAACATACTTGAATTTGCCCAGTGAGCAGTTTGGGTCCTTCAGTTTATCAGAGAGCAGCTTGACTCCTGAATCTCCAGGGTGATTATAGCTTAGATCCAGCTCTCTCAAGCATGAGGGATGTGAAGTCAGAGCTGAAGACACATAACAACAGCCTTCCTTTGTCACCATACAGCCAGACAACCTAAAAAAAAAAAAAAAACTTCAGCAGCAGTCCACATCACATTAGCTTGTTTGTTTTGTATATTATTACATTGTATCATTTTTGTATTGAACTGATTATTCAATAAAAAGTATTGTGCACATTTGCTGTTTGCTGTCTGATCTTGTCAGTGAGGTTAAATATGTAATATTCACAGAGACAGAACAGACTTTATGAATATAGACAATTAGCTTGTTTGTGTACTGAAAATCTGTTTATTTCATTTTAAAGATGACAGCGATGTGCTGAAGAGGTAGAAGCATAGAAACATGCTATTCACACAAGCCTCATTCATACTAATGTGCTCAAATGAGGACATCCTCAGACCTCACCATTAGTTCTCAGTCATTTGACTGATCTGATTTTACTGATGATTGTTCAATCATCCCTTCTGGTTGCAAATGACCATATTTAATATTAATATTTTACATTTCTGGACAATGATTTGATGTAATTTTTGTGCTTAATTCTACTTGTGAGAGTGGCATATTTACTCAACTTCTAATAGGGTATTTTCACACCTAGTTCGTTTAAGCTCTTCAAATGCTCTCAGAACAGTTCTTCTGTGATTTTAGACCCTCCTAAAGGAACCTTTCTTGGGGCCCATTTAATTAATTTTCCTGTTTTTTTTTTTATAATCTAGACTCCATTTTAATAGTTAAATTTAAAAATATTAATAAATAATAATTTCTAATTAACTGAAATCATGTATCTTACACAATTTAACAACAATTTATAAAAAAAAAAAAAAAAAAAAAATCCACAAAAAAAATATTTTAAGGCCTTAAATGTTATATTTTGTCTCAACTTCAGTATTATTTTTCTTTTACCAAATTTTGTTGGCCACTAATTTTGTGGATTTAATTTTAATGGTTTCATATAATTTTTATAATTGAACTCATCTCTAATTAACTTTAAAGTTGAAATTATTTTTCTTTTTTTTTAAATACTTCTGTATTTACATTTTTTTCTGGTAAATAAATTCCATTTGTATATGATATGACAGTTTTTCTTTAAAGTAACAGTCCAACGCTCATGAAGTGACTCTCAGAGCAGTTCTAGGGGTCGTGTTCATGTTCATGTCACATAGGCTGAAAACACAGTGAACATCATGCATGTTTCAGTATGTGTGCAATAAACAAAACCATGTGTCTGCACCTTTCATTCACACAGTGACGCAAAGAACATACAGGATTTATATTTAACCCCTTTGCGTGCAAACATCGCTGACGGCCCCAGTTTATTATTGTTTCACTTTCACAGCACATTAAACATCACTGTCTTACTTCATCTGGACAAACTGTGCATCAATGGAAAGTTTAAAGACTCAAGCTTCGATATTTGACCAATATTTTGATAAAACATTGTTGCAGTGACAGATATTTAGTGATTTATGTCAGGAGTGCAAAATAATAAATCCGTATTATGCCACATTTTGAATAGAAATTCACAACTCACTCATACTCAGTCACGTCAAGAGCGGTTTATTTGTGTTCACATAGACTCACTGAACAGCGTCAATAAGGATTTACAGACCAAAGATGCATATCTGCGGAGATATATGGATATATTTACTGATGTTTACTTCATATTTCTTCAGACAGAATCGTCATTTCTATTCATTTTCCACGGATTTACGCGATCAGATGATAAACAGCCTCTCCCAGCGATCTGTGTGTGCGTGCAGTAGTCACAGCTCGTGCGGTGTGTGACTCAGACTCTGATTGGGTCTTTCAAACGTCAATCTTAGAGTTTCATATCTGGACACCGCCCCATCGTGTCACATGCTTCCTGCACACTTCCTGGTAGTTATATGGCCAAAACAACACTGAAACACCTCTGTACACACGAAATATCCGAATAATAAACCCGCGATTACGATAGTAAAGCTTGGTATGAGAATTTCTTGAGATCTGGGGCGTTTTTATAAAAAAAATCGAAAATGTACATCGGAAATGCTAACTTGTGCAGCGATGAAAAAGGCTACAAATAACATATTTTTACAACAGTAAACGACCAAATTCCACCCCTGATCGCTAAAGGAAGTTATTATAAACACTCGATCGGGGTTTAAAGTGAGTTTTGAGTAAAAGTGTACTAATAATTTCATAAATTGTCAGATGTAGCTTGATGCTAACGTTAGCACCAATGCTACTAATAGCAGGTGCTTTTCTTCTTCATAATGCATTTTTGTCTCAATAATTCACGTAAGGTCGTAAGAAAATGTTTTGTTGTATTTTTATAGTAAGACTTTTGATAAATAAGGGCTAAATGCAAAGAGAGACTGAAGTGAGATCGCTGCTTTGTTGCTTTGTAAAGCCTGAAAAACCACAATCAAGGCTAATAAAGGTGGAATAAAAACAAAAGAATAATGATAAAAGAATAATGCGGATAATGTGTCATACTTGGCGGAGGTGTGAAAGAACCGTTTGGTGAGAACAATACAATCATGATTCGGGCAGTTTTCAACAGTGAAACATACACAAAGAGCACAGGAGAGTTTACATGTGAGATCTTACAGAGATGACAAGTGCCATAAATCAATCTGATTAGCCTTCTCTAAAAACACACATGACATGGCCTTAGAAAATATTTCATAAAATTCACAGTTTTACAGATTCGATTATGAAATTTTTTATGAAGTCTTGGAAGAATTGTGGCCTTAGCTACACTGTGTTTTCAAACTCATTTCCTACATCAACATTTTTTTAAATACATTTAAAACATATGTTTTTAATATTTTTATTTTTGTTTTTATGTTTGAGCTTATATATCTCTATTATCATAACAGTCTGAGTGATTCTGATTCCTGAACAGTAAACTTTAAAGTGTCAGCTTTGTGAACAAAGGTTGATTATGTATCTAGTCAGAAAGAATCATGAGCAGAAACCTTTTTATTTTGGGTATGTAATTTCGGTCTCCATGCCAAAAAAGGGGGGTTACTAGTAAGGGGTTAAAGCTCTAGATAAAGCTGTTCCTCACCCCCTTCCCTGTCCACTTCATCTTCCAAATTTTCTTGAAGGTCAGACTCCAGCATTGCACTGTTGCACAAAAAGCTGGGGTCTGAGGTCTTATGAAGTTGTGATATGAACAAGAAAGGGCCAGAGTTCCCTTTCAGTTGGTCACTCTCGACGTCACAAAGTCCCCACTTCACTTAGTCAGACACTGGGCTGTCAAAAGCCTCAATCCAGGCCCTAATGCTTTTTCCCACATGAGGAGGAATCAGGTGAGTGTTACACTTCATGCCCAGACTCCGCCATCTGCCATCACAGGCCCGGTCTCTGTGTTCAATCACGCTGCCCCACCATGGGTATGTCAGTTGGTTCTACTGGCACGGTCTCTCAGAGCCTGGTTAGTACTCCCCAGTCTGTCTCGGTGGCTCCTGCTCAATCAGACTCAACTATGTGATTCGGTTTGCCCTGCGTCCTCCCTATCGCCTTGTGTCTTCACCAAAGTCACGGAGACAATCCTTGTTCTTTTGAGGGTACGATGACTAGCTTAAACTCACAGATTCTCGCAATTAGCAGTGCACACTCAGCGACTTGGTGCTCAGACACCTTAGCCAGTTGGGTCTTTGGCTCAGCTGGGAAAAGAGCAAGCTTGTGCCAATGCAGAGGATCTCTTGGCATAGGATTTGGTCAGACAGACCTCACCCAGGAACATGCAGAGTTGGTGCTGAACTGCCTCAAGACTTTATCAGGCAGGATAGTGGTCCCACTGAAATTCTTTCAGAGGCTTCTGGGACATATGGCTGCAGCTGCTGCAGTAGTTCGCTCAGTCTGCTCCATATGAGACTGCTTCAGCTTTGCGGTACAGTCTATGCGGTACTCACCAAATCCAGATTACACTAATCTGTCGCAGAATCTTCATCCATTGGACAGATCCCTCATTCCTTTTAAGAGGTGTGCCCCTGGAACAGGTTTCCATGGATGATGTGATTTTCACAGATGCCTCAGCCACCAGTTGGGGAGCCCAAGTACAGTGGGCATGCAGTGTCAGGGGTATGGTTCGGTCCCCAACTGCGTTGGCATATCAATTGACTCGAGTTGCTGGCAGTACACCTTGCCCTAAGCCACCTCAAAGAGGGCGCCTTTAGGGGAAGTAGGTTCTGATCCGTATGGACAACCCTGTGTCTGTTACATATATCAACCGGTAAAGCAGTTTATGTTCCCATTGCATGTCCACATAAAAAATAATACACATAAAAAACTTGAACATTAGAAACGCTGTACATACCAGATCCATCGTAATAACGGGTCATAAACACATCCACAGCTGTAAATCCCAGTTTAGTTAGAAAGGTAAGCGTCCACTGAACGACATCTCATGAAGCATGTTTAGTCCAACGAAGCAATAAAGTTGTAATATGGATCATAATTCCTTTGTTTATGTTTCAGTTCTCCAGCGACAGAAATGTGTGTGTCCGTTATGGAATAACTCACGGTCAGAAACTGCATCTTTGAAGTAAAAAAACGGCATGGTTTTGCAGCGTACAGTGTCACAAACAGAATGAGACGATCCACCGGAAAAAATAATGAATGAAAGATAGGCGAAATATAGTATATTTGAATTTTGGTGCTCCCTCGTGACGCGCTCTGACGCACCTGTCAGCTGATGGAGGCGGAACTTATAGCGATCACCTTTTTCTTTGTTTCTTTTATTTTTCAACAGTTTTTATATATGTGAGAGTGTTTTATGTTGAATGTGAATGTATCTGAAGTGGCCCTCAGCACATCAGCACTTATTTGCATCATAATTCATTGTAAATGCTGCATTTCTAGCAATCTCAGGATTTTCTGTAATTGGCAAACAAAGTTAAATCTTTTTTTTTTCTTATTATTCTTATATTTCTTACTCAAATTATTCTTATTGCATTTTTTTAGTGCTCAAATAAATCACTTATATGATGTCTAAGTGGCTTTCAACCCATTACTTTTCTAGATTGCTCCAGGAATCATTTCATGTATTTTATATAAATATAAAAATAAATAAAAATATTTAAGTGTGGTAAAAAAAAAAAAAAATTCAAGGCACTTCAGTGTATATAACTTAATATTTTTGAGCATTATCAAATCTGGTTGATAAAAAGTAAAGCCCAACGTGTCTTCTTTCCAAAGACACCAAAATTATGTCTGTAACACACTGAAGTAGGAAATTGATACAATTATTAGGTTTATTAGGTTAGGTTATAAGTTAGGTAGAGCACTTTCATCTGTGAGTCCCATAATGGGGGGAGCTGGCTAACAGGTTAAGAGTGAATCTGTGCATATTTGAAAATAAAAACATTAATTGAAACATTTACAGTAAAATTACAACAATAATATTTATGGCTCTCTAAATATCTTTGCTTACAATCTTAAAAAAATAACTTATTTTCATAATGTATATAAAAATATAAAATGTATATTTTATAAAGCCAATGGTTCTTGATGCTTTAACATATTTAGAAATAATTCTCAATACAAATTTATCAAAATGTTTGGTGCATTTTTATTTTCCCAAACTGTGTTATAAGTGACCCCATAACACTGTTGGAGAGATTAGTTAATGTGGAACAGCTTTTACAGCAAACTTATCGGCCATTTTGGAAGTAACACCATATTTCATATACTTGCCAGAGCCATGTTAATATCAGACCCTAGCCAAGATGCTAGGGCTGTCATGGTTGGTAAAACCGTCATCTCTGCTTAGCACTATGTGGGTTGAGTTATGTGTGTCTCTCGTCAGCACTGATCATTTCATGTGGGCGTCTCCATTAATTGTTGCCACAGCTGCCACTAATTACCTGCTCCCTACTTATTGCCCTTTCTTTTGTCTTTTTTTGTCAGATCATTGTTTGAAGCATCCTGTTGTATGCCTGGTTTCTCGTTCCTGTTTTCTTCCGTTTGTCTCTTTATTGGATTTTCTCACCACTGTAACCCGGTCCATTCCACATCGGATCGCTCATCTCAGTTCCTGTGTCACGCTCTCCTGCTTCCTCACCTCATCGTCACTTCCTGGATTACTGTGATATCAACTCTCTACATACTTGTTGTCCCTGCTGTTCATCTCTGTTCACTTGACTCCCCTAATAAATGTATTATCATTAACTTGCACTTGCTTCCTCACCATCATTGCCGTAATTAAGGGTGACCTGCACATGGCTGTTAGGTTCTATGCTGCTACCTTTGCAGTGGTGTCCGAAGTTATCTTTGAAAATGCAGCAGTTTTGCAGTTTGTTTAGTAATTGTCTCAGGCCATTTCATTCGTGGAGCAATCCACATCTACAAATATCTGTATAAATATGAAAAAAATATGCCTGCAAATGGATTTCCCAACATATTTTGGGAAAAAACTACAAAAGCCATTTATTGTGGTAGGATTTTGTTAATTACTTTATGGAAACCCATTTACCTCAGTATCTCCAGCTGACAGTTCGGACTCTTCAGACCATCAGAAATAAGCTTCACCCCTGAATCCTGCAGATCATTGTTACTCAGATCCAACTCTCTCAGGACAGAGTTTGAGGATTGTAAAACTGATGACACACTCTCACAAGACTGAGCAGTAAGATTACATATGGGAAATCTGAACAAGGAGAACACAATAAATATGTAAAGAATACATTTCAACTGTTTAAAAAACAAAATCTTGCAAAATACGTATTTGAAACTCAAACCTCAATATCTCCAGCTTAGTGTTTGGACTCTTCAGACCTTCAGAAAGCAGTTTCACTCCAGAATCCTGGAGGTCATTGTTACTCAGGTCCAGCACATTTAGATGGGAATTTGAGGATTGTAGAGCTGAAGACAAACTTTCACAGGACTGAGAAGTGAGATTACATCCACATAGCCTGTGTAAAGTACAAAACACACAGCTATATATTTTTTGTTAATAATTACTGTTTAATTAGACTTTATTTTCTAACATTTTATAATAATTATACAAATTAATTAACAAAGCACTTGTATTTCATTTTGAAATTGTAAAATTTAATTAATAGTTTATAAACTTTAGTTAATACATAAATGGACTATACCAGTGATCCTCAAATCTGGCTAGCGGGATCCACTTTCCTACAAAGTTTAGCTCTAACCCTAATCAAACACGCATGAGTTGATGCTAATCAGTGTCTTCAGGATCATTAGAAAATCACAGGCAGGTGTGTTTAATTAGAGTCGGAGCTAAACTCTGCAGGAAACTGGATCGCGCGAGCCAGATTTGAGGATCACTGGACTATACCCTCCGTCCTCAAATCTTGCCCTGGAGGTCCAATGCACTGCAGAGTTTAGCTCCAACCCTGATTAAAGTCACCTGTCTGCAATTTTCAAATGATCCCAAAGACATTGATTAGCATGCTCAGGTGTGTCTGAGGATCCCTGGACTATACAAATAGTGAGTTCATCATTTGTCACTGTAATTAACAAAGTGTTGCTTTTTAACCCTCTGAGGTCTAAGGGTATTTTTGGGGCCTGGAGAAGTTTTGTCATGCCCTTACATTTGTGCTTTTTCATAATCTAAATGGCTAAAGTCTAATCTCACTGTAATCAACACAAACTGGGCTATAATCATATGTGAGCAGCATTTATGTACATGATTATGTTTTTGAGAAAAAAAATGTTATGCGTGGTTAGTGAAAAGCTAAAAAAATTAAATCACTAGAATAAGGCCATAAAACACATACAGAACATTGGTTTTCAGGACTTTCGAGAACTGGAGCTGGAGCTTCTAAGACACTTTTTGTTGGTAAAAGTCATAAAGTGAGTAGGCGTCAACTATAATGAATATCATTGTGATTTACACCTGAGAAGACACAAAGGCCTGCATAATGAGCTGCATAATAAATCCATATAATTTTATGTTTGTAGTTTATTTAGAATATATTTAATTATCCCACAACATAATTTAATATTCACTTGTGAGTGCAGATAAAAAGTTTAATACATGTATTGTTATTATTATCCTTATCATTATTATTATTATTAATGATGAAATGAGGAATAGTTTTCAGGTTTTTTGGGGGATAAATTGAAAGAACAGCATTGTTTGTTACATTTGTTACATTTACATTTATTTATTACATTTATATTATTTACATCAAGCTTTTGAATGGTATAGTATCAGAATCAGAATGAGCTTTATTGCCAGGTATGTTTACACATACGAGGAATTTGTTTTTCTTTTTTCTTTTTGAAGTATATAAATATTTTTTTAAGTGGTAACGTTAAGGTTTGGAGATAGACCTCACATACTTCTAAACATTTTAAGCAACTTTGTTGTATTTTGTGTCATAGCTCCTGAACCAAACATGATAACACACGTCTACCCCCATGTTGTGATGGTCAAGGATTACATTGATATAATATGCAAAAACATAAACCGTTCAGGTGAAGAGTTAATGGTGAAATCAGCAATCTGAGAAGGAAATCAAGTCTCTGAGCGTCACAGTATCAAATAAATTTACAAAAGTCCATATTATGGTTATAATTTTTTTTCTTTCTTTGATAATTAACTAATATTTTGCCTGCATGCAGGCGTGCACACACAGGTGCATTGCTTATATTTGATGTAACGGGTGGAATGATATTTATGTGTAGGGTGTGGTGCTGACTGGACAAGCAGTTCTCATAACCAAGACTATTTTGACTTGGTCCTGTATACACACCAGATAATGTGAGCGGAAAGGAAAATTAACAATTTCCTCTCCCTGCTCCGAGCACTGGTTCACCATTTCCCATGCTGCTCCACTCTGCTCCACTCCCCACTCACTGATATCAGAAACACCACTCTGGGTCTAAAGTATTTCAGTATGTTTGAAATACCACAGTTCAACTTATGTTCATTATATATATATATATATATATATATATATATATATATATATATATATATATATATATATATATATATATATAAATAAAACAAGGACAGTTTCAAAGTGGCTTATCAGAACACTAGTGTACAAATTTCATTTGTGATGACATGTTTTTGTCAGTTATTTTACCTATGGATCGATGCATTTCTTCTACAGATTTCTGCTTATTCAAAATCAGATACAGATAAAGTAGCAATGTAAGATTGCATTTGTTTGAATGCATTATTGAGAGAGTGATTGCGTGTGAATAATTAAGTGTTGTGTTAGCCTACTTATTTAAATCATGCTTTCACCTGACAATATTCAGTATTTAGAGGGATCAAACATCCTTGAAAACTATAACTTCCAGCTCATGTCCATATACCCGTCATACCCTTCAAATTCATTCTGATTTGAGAGATCCTCATCTATCAAGCTGTCTAAATGTTTAATATGATTTCTTGCTAAATATCCAGTTAGATTATGGGGTGTTGTCCTGAATTGTGCTCGTGGTGGAGCACTCTTAGAGCAAGTGAAAACCACAAAGCTCAGACTCGCTCCAGTTAAAATCATACCGCTCCATTCCGTGCTTCACTCCTACTACACTCTGCTCCACTTACATACTCTGGTACACACTGAGCAATGTAGCCAATCATGCTACCACTAATTGACAGCTATAGTGATTATATTAAAGGGAGTGCTCTTTGCTTGTTTTCTGTATTTAATCTATTCACAGTTTTGTCTACCTCATGTAGTACATGATGTAAAGTAGGAAGATGGTGCCAGTGTGTATGGCCTGCCATCTGCTGCCTGTTGTGCTTACATGTCTGTTCGTTTTAATGTGTTTTATGTTAGCCATTTTACATACATTTTGACCTACGATTGTCAAACACTGCTTGGCATTAAAGACATCACTGAAGAGCTATTCTGTGATGTTAAGCATGGTGCACAGTTTGCTTCTCCTCTGGCAGCTATATCTGACATATACTATAGATATCTGCACCGGCTGCCTGTTCCTCCGGGAAGGAAGCATCATAAAAGACGGGGAAGGCGCTGAGGTTTTGTGGTCAATTTCAAGCTTCTTCTATCCGAGTCGGATTTTCTACCCCACGTTGGCCTTGGCAACTACATGGCAGGGTACGGCCACTTCATTGCGGGGCGCGCTGGATGCTGTATGCATGGAATATACCGATTGCTGAGGATCTGCTGGATAAACCGCCAAGGAGTCGATCACTGCATCTGCACCGAGGTGGCATTTGTACAAGTCACCTCCGTTCACTATTCCGGGCTTCAGTACAGATCACTGAGCCCTAAGAGATTAGGATGTCATTGATTAACGCCTGGTCAGTGTCAAACAAGACGATTATCATCAATTAATTTAATTCATGCACACTTGACTTTTCGTTTATCTGGGAAACTTGGCTTACCCCAGGGGACCTGAGCCCTTTTTCTGAATTGGTATCATCTGATTGCAAATACTTAAACTCTCCTGACTTTGGGGGTCAATGTGGTGGACTGGCTTCTATTTTTAAACAAAACTATTGTTAACAAATGGGCATCTCAGTCATTTATCATAAACGTAAACCACATAAGGACTTTATTAAATTTTCCACATTTTTAGGTGGAATCATCCCCAATTTTGATAGACTTTTAATCCTTGGTGATTTTAATATACATGTGTGTTGCCCAGCTAATCTATAAGCCAGAGAATGTTTGAGCCTGACTGACTTTAGATTTGGCACAGCTTGTGAATGTTCCTACTAATACACATGGTCATTCCCTTGATTCAGCACTTCTCATGCTTTGTCACTACGTGATTTTGCAATAGAAGACCATGTTATCTCAGATCACAAGACTATTGCCTTCAGAGTCCCTACAAATGAGCCTTGGCCCAGAGAAAACACCTGTGCTTCTGGATCATGTTTAGATATAGCTTCTTTTTTGACCTATAGAGTTTTAGCCGGCAACGGTGAATGGCACTGGGGATTGTGTTTACCGAAAATGTTTTCTGGAAGTATTCCTGAGCCCATGTTGTGATTTCCATTACAGTAGTATTCCTGCATGTGATGCATTGCCATCTAAGGGGCCAGAAGATCATGGGCATCCAGTATGGTTTTCCAGTCTTGACCCTTACACACAGAGATTGTTCCAGATTATAACTTCAAAGTCTTTGCGATTTTTCTCTGAGAAACTCCTTTCTGATATTGCTCCACTATTTTTCGCCGCAGCATTGGGGGAATTGGTGATCCTCTGCCCATCTTGACTTCTGAGAGACACTGCCACTCTGAGAGGCTCTTTTTATTCCCCAATCCTGTTTGCCAGTTGACCTAATAAGTTGCAAATTGGTCCTCCAGCTGTTCCTTATATGTACATTTAACTTTTCCGGCCTCTTATTGCTACTTGTCCCAACTTTTTTGGAATGTGTAGCTCTCATGAGCTAATATTTGGCATGGCATTTCAAAATGTCTCACTTTCAACATTTAATATGTTATCTATTCTATTGTGAATAAAATATACAGGTGCTGGTCATATAATTAGAATATTGTCAAAAAGTTGATTTAACTAACTCCATTCAAAAATTTAAACTTGTATATTTATTCATTACAAACAGATGGATACATTTCAAATGTTTATTTCTAGAGGTGCTCCGATCACGATCGGCCGATCGTTAATGCGCATCTCGTCAGTAAAGCCAGTTATCTAATCAGCAGTTAATTCCATCAGGTGCGTGATTTCACATAGAGCAGCTGTTACTACACAGAGCCGTTGTTAACTGAGAAGATGCGCCAAAAAACGCTGAAAATGAAGTGGATTTGCGCATCTTCTCTATTAACAACGGTTCTGTGTAGTAACAGCTGCTCTATGTGAAATCATGCACCTGATGGAATTAACCGCTGATTAGATAACCGGCTTTACATGACGAAATGCACATAACGATCGGCTGATCGTGATCGGAGCACCCATATTTATTTCTTTTAATTTTGATGTTTATGACTGCAGAAGAATGCAGACCCAAGAATGCAGAAGAGCTGAAGGCCTGGGCTCTCATAACACCTGAGCAGTGCCACAGACTGATCGACTCCATGCCACGCTGCATTGCTGCAGTAATTCAGGCAAAAGGAGCCACAACTAAGAATTGAGTGCTGTACATGATCATACTTTTCATGTTCATACTTTTTAGTTGGCCAAGATTTCTAAAAATCCTTTCTTTATATTGGTCTTAAGTTATATTCAAATTTTCTGAGATACTGAATTTGGGATTTTCCTTAGTTGTCAGTTTTAATCATCAAAATTAAAAGAAATAAACATACGAAATATATCAGTCTGTCTGTAATGAATGAATATAATATACAAGTTTCACTTTTTGAATGATTTAAGTAATACAAACTATTTTAATTATTTTAATACTATCTCTGCTAATATTTTAAACTCTCTGGCTCCTAAAAAAAGCTAAGCAACACCAACCAAGTGCTGCATTGAAATGGCAATGGTTCCAGATGACATGAAGCACGTCATTGTACATTTCTTAAAAAGCCTAATTTAGATACGACAGTGCTGACTAATTTTAAGCCAGTCTCAAATCTCCCTTTTATGTCTAAAATTTTAGATAAAATTGTTTCACCAACTACAGAGCTCTCTGTTTAATAACAATATTTTAGAAGTGTTCCAATCGGCTTTTAGGAAAAACCATTGTATAGAAAGCGCACTGGTTAAAGTTCTGAATTATATTTTACTCACTCTTCATGCTAGATCTGAGGTGTTGGTGTTCTGAAGGCGTTTTTTTTTTTTTTTACAATTGACCACTCGTTTTGATTTCTCGTTTGGAGCACTAGGTAGGCATTTAGGGTAATGCTCTCAAATGGTTTCAATCCTGTTTTAACAATATAAGGTTCTCTAAATCATAATAGCATGAAACTCAAAATAATTTTTATTGCATAGGGAAGAGTGGGTTCAGTATCTCCAATTATTAGAAATTAGAAGACCAGTACCCTTCTAATTGTCTAATCTCCTTGTGGAGTCTTCTGAACGAATACAGGTCTCAGTTAAGTCCAAGATATTAAAGAGTAGACTGAGAAGCAAAGGCCAAAATTAAGTTTGTTGACAGCTTACTGACAATTCCAGAGACCCACAGAAATTGACAGAGGTGCAGCAGAAGATAGGATGCAGCTTAGCAATATTATGTTGCTGTCTTTTTTTTAAAGTGAAAGTCATGACATTTGCCAAGTATGGTAACCCATACTTGGAATTGGTGCTCTGCATTTAACCTATCCAAGTGCGCGCACACACACACAGCAATGAGTAGTGAACACACCATGAACACACAACCAGAACATTGGGCAGCTATATATCCAGCAACTGGGGGTTCAGTGCCTTGCTCAAGGGCACTTCAGCCATGGGTATTGAGGGTGGAAGAGAGCGCTGTTCATTCACTCCCTCCCACCTACAACTCCTGCCAGCACCGAGACTCAAACCAGTGACCTTCTGGTAACTAGTCTGGCTCTCTAACCATTAGGCCACAGCTGCCCCCATCTGTGTATGTTGTTATGCTCCTCAGCTGATATTCTGTTAAAATAAGCTATTTACCCATTATTTACCTTTAAGATATTTAAGCTTAATGTTAAGTGTTGTGATGGATGTATTTGAGTGGGTTTATGTTGTAAAATTAGTCTAGATATTTTATTTAAGTGCTAACTTAGTTGGCATATGCTACATAGCGTTACATTTAAAAAAATTAGCTTTCAGTACAAAACAAATGTTTATTAACTAGCGTGTTTTTGTTGGTAACATATTCCCCATTGACACATTCTGCTCATCTGATTTCAGAGTGTCCAAACACTGCAGCTGACTTCAGATCCACCGGAGACTGTCTTGGAAGAGAAATGGTGTATTTTAATTTGTTATTATATCATAATATTCAAAGTGCAATGCAAATTTGTTTTGTTTATGTCAGTGTTTTTATTTTAATTAAAATAAATCTAGAATGCATTTTGTTTTATGATGTGATTTCATGTATATGTTTTAATGTGAATATATATTTAAAGTTTTTAGCTCAGACAGCAAATGTTGATGACCAGAAATGCTGGTCATCAATCAGGTAACTTGAACACAGTTTTTGAATACCTTTTATTCAGTTACTAAATCACTTTGACTAGCTTTGTTTTTTTTTGTTTATTCAAAAATTTAATAAAGTTTATTTATCAAAGTTTAGGAGAAACATTTCAAGATAATCCAAACAATTAGCATCAGAGAAAGTCTATACATCACCCGCTTTCCTTACCTCCATTCTCAAATGACAGCAGGCCAAATACGCTTATTTTGTATATTATATATACTGTCACGGGGTGAAGAACCACTCGACAAGAGGTACGTGAAATCAAAAGCCCCGGAGGGTGGGTTTATTGAAAAGTGAAGGGTGCCTGGTGAAGTGTCCTGATCTGCTTTCCGCTGGTTGGTGCTCCCCGTGTGCTCTCCGTGCTCCTCTGTGCCAATCAAGGGGAAAGTGGGTGTCCAGACGTGCTCCAAAGGGTGTGGGCTGTCGGTCACTCGCTGCTTTCTGTGGGGATAGGAGAGAGGGGTTAGTCCAGCTTTGCGTTCTGTTTGAGAACCCCTTCTCAGTGCAACATGTGCTGCTTTTCAATGTGCTGGCTGATGGGGAGCAGCTGTGACCGATCAGCCGGTGACGAGGACGTGCAGGTGTTTTGGTTTGGTTTCCAGGGCGACGCTGATTCCTCTGGGAGTGCTCGTCACATCCCCCCCCCCCCTAAGCGTCGTTCTGGTCCTGCGAAGACATGTAGAAAGTAGGGGTGAGATTAGGGGAGGGTGGGGAATGACCCCTGACAGACCTGCATAAGCTGTCCAGATCCGGGAGAGGCCATCGGCGTTCGCGTTGGCGGCCCCAGCTCGATGGCGGACTTCGAAGTGGAAGTCCTGGAGCGCTAGGAACCAGCGAGTCACCCTGGCGTTGGTGTCCTTGGCGCGGGCCATCCACTGTAGGGGCGCGTGGTCGGTTACCAGGGTGAACTTGCGGCCCAGGAGGTAGTACCGGAGCTCCAGGACTGCCCACCTGATGGCCAGGGCTTCCTTCTCCACAGCGGCGTATTTCCTCTTGGCGGGGGACAGCTTCCTGCTGATGTAGATGATCGGATGCTCCTCACCTTCCTGAATTTGGGAGAGGACCGCTCCTAGTCCTGTGTCGGAAGCATCCGTCTGCAGCAGGAAGGGGCAGCTAAAGTCCGGGGCGCGGAGTACCGGCGAGGACGTGAGTGCTGCTTTCACTTGGGAGAAGGCTTCTTCCGCCGACGGGGTCCAGCATACTTTCTCCGGCTGCCCCTTCCTGGTCAGGTCTGTCAGGGGGGCGGCTAAAGAGGAGAAGTTGGGGATAAAACAACGATAATAACCCGCCAACCCCAAGAAGGCTCGTACCTGGGTCTTTGTCTCCGGTCTTGGTGCGGCGTGGATGGCCTCAACTTTCTTGTCTTGCGGCCGGATGAGTCCTCGGCCGACTTGATAGCCCAGGTACTTGGCCTCAGAGAGGGCTAGGTGGCATTTTCGGGGGTTGGCGGTAAGTCCAGCCCGCCGGAGCTCCGAGAGCACCCTCCGCAGACGATCCAGATGTTCGTCCCACGCCTCGGAGTGGACCACGACGTCATCCAGGTAGGCGGCCGCGTAAGCTTGGTGAGGCCGCAGGAGGATGTCCATCATCCGCTGGAACGTCGCGGGGGCCCCATGTAGGCCGAAGGGAAGGGTCCGGTACTGCCAGTGGCCACTGGGGGTGGAGAAGGTGGTTTTCGGCTTGGCGGCCTCGGAGAGCGGTACCTGCCAATAGCCCTTGGTTAGGTCTAGGGTGCTGATATACCGGGCCCTTCCTAGCCGGTCCAGCAGTTCGTCCACCCGAGGCATGGGGTACCCGTCGAATTCGGAGACTTCGTTCAGGCGGCGGAAGTCGTTACAAAAGCGGAGGGTGCCATCCGGCTTTGGGACCATCACAATGGGGCTGGACCACGGACTCCGGGATGGTTCTATTACCCCCAACTTTAGCATCTGTTGGACCTCTTCCTCAATAGCCTGCCGACGAGCCTCCGGGACTCGGTAGGGCCGTTGCCTAACGACGACTCCTGGGGGCGTCCGGATATGGTGTTGAAGCACGTTGGTCTGCCCGGGCTGAGAGGAGAACACATCCTGGAACTGACTGACCAGGTGCTGCAGCTCCGTCTTCTGGGCAGCCGAAAGGTGGGGGTTGATATCCACAACCACGGGCTCGGTGAGGCTTAGGGCAGCTACTTGGTCCCGGGTCCCCACCCATTTCTTTAGGAGGTTGACGTGGTAGAGTTGCTCCGCCTGCCGTCGTCCCGGCTGTCTCAGGCGGTAAGTGACCGGTCCAACCCTCTCGACGACCGAGTAGGGCCCCTTCCAGGAGGCCAGAAATTTGCAGGCGGAGCTGGGGACCAGGACCATGACGCGGTCTCCCGGTTGGAACTCCCGTGGCTGGGCTGTCCGGTCATAATGACGTTGCTGCGCTTGTTGGGCCCTGGTGAGGTGTTCCCGGACTAACGGCATCACTCGGTCGATCCGTTCCCTCATTTGCCGGACATGTTCGATGACGGTACGATGCGGGGCCGGCTGCTGCTCCCACGCTTCCCGGGCCACGTCCAAGAGGCCCCGGGGTTGACGGCCAAACAGGAGCTCGAAGGGGGTGAAGCCAGTTGAGGCCTGGGGAACTTCGCGGATCCCGAAGAGCACGTAGGGGATCATGAGGTCCCAATCCCGCTTGTCCTCCGCCGCCACACGTCTGAGCATTTGCTTGAGGGTCTGGTTAAATCTCTCTACGAGGCCATCAGTCTGGGGGTGATAAACAGTGGTCCTCAACTGCTTCACCCGCAGCAGCCGGCAGAGGTCAGCCATTAGCCGGGACATAAAGGGGGTTCCCTGGTCAGTCAGGATCTCTGAGGGGAGGCCGACTCGGCTGGCCAGCAGAAACAGCTCCTGGGCGATGGACTTTGCGGTGGCCTTCCGCAGGGGGACTGCTTCTGGGTACCGGGTGGCATAGTCGACGATGACCAGGATGTGCTCATGCCCTCGGGCAGACTTCGGCAACGGCCCCACTATGTCCATTCCAATCCGCTCGAAGGGCACCTCGATGATAGGCAGCGGGATGAGCGGGCTGGGGGGAGGAGTCCGGGGCGACGTGGCCTGACAGGTCGGGCAGGCCTGGCAGAACCGCTTTACCTCGGCGTCCAGGCCCGGCCAATGGAAACGGTCGCGGATGCGTTGGGCAGTATTGGCTGCCGCGAGGTGTCCTGCCATGGGGTGGGAATGGGCCAGCTCCAGAATGGTCTCGGTCTTGGCACGAGGCACAACTAGTAACTTTTTCTCCTCCCCCCTACGCTGGGCGACACAATACAGCAGGCCATTCTCTACGACAAAATGTGGGAGAGGGTGGGGCCGGGGGAGGACGTCCTCTCCATCCACGACTCGCACCTGGCTCCAACAGTGCTTGAGTCGGTCGTCCTCCCGCTGTTCCTTGGCGAAAGAGCCCCCTCCAGCGGCCTGTTGGTAGACATCATAAAACAGATTAGTAGATTGGGAGGGGGCCTCACCTTCTCTCCCACTGTCGGAGACGAGCAGGGCCGGTCGGCGGCGGGGTCCAGGCGGCCGCCTCGGTCTTCGACGGTTCCCCTTGGGGCTGGCAGGCTGGGTAGCGGCGGACAGCAGCTTCTCGAAGCCGGGCCAATCCCTTCCAAGCAGTACGGCCACCGGCAGGTCCTTCACCAGGCCTACCTCCACTGGCCAGGTGCCTTGGGGGGACGAAATGACCATCTCACGGGCCGGTACTTGACGAGTGTCTCCGTGCACACAGGTAATCGGTAGGAAGTTTTTCCGGCCGCTTCGCGGGGCGCACAGCCGCGCCTGGATGAGGGTGACCGCACTGCCTGAGTCCAACAGGGCCCGGAACCGTCTTCCATCCACCTTCACATCTGCTTCGGGGGCTCCCGCCGGCACCCGTTGGTGAAGGATGCAGCCTGCCAGCCAGGCTCGCGGAGGCGACGGTGGTTCGGCACTTGGCATGGGCTCATCTCGCGGTGGGGGAACCGTCGGCCTGCTGACGGGTCGCGCGGTGCCTTCAAGCGGGCGTCGCTCCTGGACCACCCTCCGGGGGAATGGCGGCAGCCAGTCCCCTGCCCCGCTGGGATGAACGGCATCCGCCAGCTCGATCGCCTCCACTAGTTCCCGGACGTCACGTGGGTCCCTCATGCCGACGGCCTGTCGGTGGGCGCGAGGTAGTGCGCGCAGGAGGCGATCGACCACCACTCGTTCCGCTACCTGTGTTGGTGTGGGGTTTCCTGCCAACAGCCAGTGCTGGGCGAGGCGGCTGAGTTCGGCTGCCTGGGCACGGGCTGGCACCCGGGGCTTGTATTCCCACTCGTGGAACTGCTGGGCGGCACTTACAGGGGAGAGGCCCAGCCTCGCCAGGATCTCTCGCTTCACTTCGACATAACTGTCGGCACTCGTCAGGGGGAGCGAGAAGTAAGCCCTCTGTGCTTCACCGGTGAGTAGGGGTGCCAGCGCACGTGCCCACTCGTCCTCTGGCCATCCCTCTCGGTGGGCAGTGTTTTCGAAGACCTGAAGGAAGGCTTCCACATCGTCATCGGCCGTCATCTTGGGCAACAGACGGGTGGCTTGTGCCCGAGGCTCAGGTAGCGGAACGCGCTGGGCCGCGGCCGCCCGGACGGCGGCGAGTTCATCCTCCGTCCTGCCCAGGCGAGTGGCGAGGTGTTCCGCTATTTGCTGCTGGCGGATGCTAACCTCAGCGAGGCGTTGTAAGACGTCCTCCATCGCGGGGCCGCGCGTGCCGCCTTCCGTGGTGCTGCTGACAGAAAGCAAAAAAAAATTAGGAGTTGGGGCGGTGACCTTGTCGGTGATTCCTCACTGTTCTGCCCGCATTCTCCACCACTGTCACGGGGTGAAGAACCACTCGACAAGAGGTACGTGAAATCAAAAGCCCCGGAGGGTGGGTTTATTGAAAAGTGAAGGGTGCCTGGTGAAGTGTCCTGATCTGCTTTCCGCTGGTTGGTGCTCCCCGTGTGCTCTCCGTGCTCCTCTGTGCCAATCAAGGGGAAAGTGGGTGTCCAGACGTGCTCCAAAGGGTGTGGGCTGTCGGTCACTCGCTGCTTTCTGTGAGGATAGGAGAGAGGGGTTAGTCCAGCTTTGCGTTCTGTTTGAGAACCCCTTCTCAGTGCAACATGTGCTGCTTTTCAATGTGCTGGCTGATGGGGAGCAGCTGTGACCGATCAGCCGGTGACGAGGACGTGCAGGTGTTTTGGTTTGGTTTCCAGGGCGACGCTGATTCCTCTGGGAGTGCTCGTCACAATACATATGTGACTTGTGAGTTGCTGTATAGTTCAGCTAACAAAATAACCGCCTGTTTTCATTATATTTGTATTATCCTGTGTTTAAACATTGAAAATTTTACAATGTATTTATAGAAAGTGTGTTTTATTATACTTTTACAAGATCCTCTGTTCCCAGACCCAACCATTCACCTGAAGGACTGTGAAAATATAAACCCTTTGAATTTATTAAGAGAGACAGGGTGTGAAGTACTTGAATTGGATGATCAGGGAATTGAATTTCTGAAAATCAGTATTAAAGCAGTATTAAAGTTTCTGAAGGACAGTACTATATTAACAGATATGATCTTTAAACAAAACATAAAAATTGACTTATCATACTGTTCAAATTGTACACCTCCAACTTTTAATGCATTGTGTTTCCTTCTGGAGCATCAGTGAACAATGTTTTCACCTTTTATAATATTTGTGTATGAGTTCTTCATTTTGCCTCAGAGTGAAAAGATACAGTAGGTAGACATCCAAAACGCCCCTTTAAAGACGCCGCGCCGTCTGTAAAGTGCATTTACAGCTTTTGACCGCTGAGTGGCGCTTTTAACCACAAGTTATCAAACAAGCGCATCAAAGCACATTTTCGCAAATAGACGTCAGTTTTGCCTCACTGATGTGTTACATTTGACTGCTTCAGTCACGGAAAATGAAAGAAAAACACTATAGTTTAAATATTTAAAATATTTAATATGCAATATTCACAGATGACACTTTGGTAACAGTAACAGTACATTTTGTCAGTTATTTTATCTAAACAGATTGATGAAGTTCTTCAAGATTTCAAAATCAGATAATGCAGTAGCACTGTAAGATTACATTCGTTTGAATGCATTATTGCTAAAGCGATTGCGTGCGAATGTGCTGTATATGTTTAACTCATGCCTTATCCTGAAAATAATCAGTAAAAGAAACAGACAAACTCTTATAGCCTGTAACATCCCGCTCGAGTATTGCAGTCATTGTAACCTTCTGATCAAGCTACATAGCTAAATATGTTTGACATGAATTCTTGCTGAATATGCAGTTATATTATGGGCTGTTGGCATGAATTGTACTCATGATGGAGTGCGCTTGGAGTGAGTGAAAACCACAATGCCCAGACTTAATATACTCTCCTCGCTCCAGTCAGAATCACTCTGCTCTACTCATACTCTGATCGGCAGCATGTCTCTGTCTCAGACGTGCCGGGAAGGTTGAACCCCGAGTGGAGTGTTGGTGGAATAAAATAAAAGATGAACACCGAGCAGAGCCAGATAACGAACAAAAGACTGACTTGTTCTCGAGTCAAGAACCATTTCTGTCAGACGCGTCCGATTCGTCAACCGAGGAGCTGGTGATACTGCGCATTTGTGATTCAGTGTGAAGCAGACTGACACACAGAGTGTCTGAACTGAACTGATTCTTTTGGTGACTGATTCTGAACTTATTCTGTGCTAATGTTATGAGTGCGGGTAAACTGAAGGCTTGAATCAAGGGCAATCATCGCCAATGACGTCATTACGTTGAGCGCAAAAGAAACAATGAACCGTTTTCTTCAACCAGTTTATTGAATCGAACAGTCTGAAATAACTACTGGTGATCCGAAAACCGATGCAACCAGTTCTTGACTCGTGAAAGAGTCAATCTTTTGTTCATTATCTGGCTTGGCTTGGTGTTCATCTTCAGTTCTCTCTTCACAGCAGTTCAGTCAGTGTACTGTTTGAGTAAATGAATTACTCCGGGATATTGGTTTGTTTTAACTCAGAGGGAGTGTAAAAAAGTTAACAGCTTAAGTCATTTGTGGATTAATGCGTATTGGAGACGCGAACAGTTTAAAACGATTCAGATCGATTTGGTGAACTAGTTCAAAAATATCCGGTTAAATCGAATGATTTGTTCGCGAACCGGATATCAAAAACTGCTTCGTTTTGAACTCTCTCACAACAGACACGGAAGAGAAGACAATGCTGAATAAAGTCGTACAGAAAGTTTTGACAGATAATTTCTTGGGAAAAAAGACATTTGTCTGTACACTGATTAAGAAATTGTTGCATGTTTAGTGAAATGTGAGGCACTGCATAATTTCGTTCCCATTGTTTAGGCCTAATTAGCCTAAAACAAGAAACAAATAAATTAATCCTGCACGATTTTGCTAAATCTTTGAATCTCTAAAGAATGGATTGATAAATAAAATGTCATCACATATTGCTTTTAGTGCTGGGCGATAGCATATGGCCTAAACATTTTTTTTTTCAGATTTATGATTTAAAGTCCATGTTGCAGGTTAACCACCACTTTCAATGAACTAGTACTAGATCGATGTACTCCGAGTTCTGACGTCACACAGGACGTGAAACAACGACAGCCCCTACGGATAATACTGCCTACGGATGCAGTGTTTATGCAAGTGGTACACATTGAAAAAACTATTTTAGGTCAATGTAACATTGCAATAAAATAATCTAGCTACAATTCCTTGTGCTCAGAAAGTTTGCCGTAACTTGCTTGGAATGGTACAAAGTCATTAGTCGTGGTATGAAATAGTGATTACGAGCTCAAAAACCTGCCTGGAACGCAGCATCAGAACTATAGAGACTGACTGGGATGAAGAAGAGGTGGCAAAAAGCCAACATGTATGATGGCCCGCAGCCGTGTAATTTCGAACCAGCCAGACGTGAGAGGGCAAATGAGGAATTGCCAAGAACTGATGTCCGTCAAAGCCAATTGAATGCATGGTCCGAGTAGAATGAGTGGAGAGTTGGTGAAGTGAAGCCTTTTTTTGCACAGGCCTATCTAAAGGGTTAATGGTCCCACTTAGTGATAAACTGTAAAAATAACAAATTTGACCTCAACCACAAACAATCAAGAATGCATGATTATATGGTGTCATGGCTTTGCAATAAAAAAATGTTGTTATAATGGAAGTCAATGGGGCAAAAACAGCCACGAACAGTAACTGAGGGGGAAAAAATTTTAATCTAATGCTGCACAAAAACTAAAAATGCATCAAAGCCAATGTTGCTACTAATATTTGACATGCCCAAGACTCTTATAAAAAAAAATCCAGCCACAATTACTTTTATATTGAAAATAAGTAATTGTGTGTGTTTTTCCCCCAAATCAGTGACATCATTTATGAACTTGGCAATTAAAGAGTTAAAATGGATTTTAACTTGGATTTTTAAAAAAAGATTAGGAAGTGTTGATCAGGACTGAAGTTGATTAACAGATTTATGCAAAAAACAATTTTTGAGAAAAAATATGACTCAGACACATTTTTACAGCAGTTTAATTGAGTGGATGTTTTCATCCCGAACATAACGAAAGTGTAGTGTATTTGAACAATGCACAAGGGTTAATACACTACTTCTCTCAGATTCTGAGTTTGTTGCATTTATTTCTAAGGAAATACAGTAGGTTGACAAGCTAAATGGGCTTTAGTGCCGCGTCATTAACTGAATGTAGTTGCATGTTAAAATAATTCGCTTAACTACCGCCATGTGACGCAAAGGGACGAATTTTGAACTGACTGTAATAATAAAATGACGGTTTATAAACTAAGATGAAAGGACACATAAAACATCAATAGCATTATATTATAAAATTTTAACATCCTTAAAAACCATTATAAAATTTAATGTAAGAGTTAATTAAAAAAGTGGGATAGTCTTAGGCTATAGTAAAAATGTAAAAGAAAGTCTTACTGCATGCTATTGTCATCACTAGGTATATATATATATATAATATATATATATATATTAGTGCTGGGCAACGATTAAATATTTTAATCGCGATTAATCGCATGATTTTCTGCGATTAATCACGATTAATCGCAACATGCGCAAAATTCAATAATGAAATCAAAAGTAGTGTATTGTGTAATTTTATTCTTTCAAAGTTCTGCTGTATGAACAAAAGTGCAATACAATTTTGTTTGTCAAAGCTTTAAACAAATAAAGTGCTTTTTTACAACAGTTAAAAGTTAGTAGCAGTTAACATTTCTTGTAAATCTTAACTTAAACATTAATGTAATCAAATTAAATATAACATTAACGTATAAATAAAAAAATAATGTTTTATTAAATAAAACATTAAAGTTTTGTTTAGTTTGTAAAAAAAAAATATATAAAAATTATGTCCAGAACCTCAATCATAACATTTTAACTGGCCCCTTCCGAGCAACAACATCAATCTCCTTTAAGAGACTGAGAATCTCAGTCCAAAAAAAAATAAAATAATAATCTTTCAGTGATGCAGGTTGAGTGGACAAAATTAACTTCATTTATCCATTCTTCCAACTTTACATTTACTTACTCATCTGCACCTAGCCAGTTGCTAAGACACACAAGGTCATTCACATTTTCAGATCAGAATCAGAATCAGAATGAGCTTTATTGCCAGGTATATGTTTACACATACGAGGAATTTGTTTTCGTGACAGAAGCTCCGCAGTACAACAGAATGACAGCGACAGAACACAAAACACAGAATAAAAGAATAAAAAATACAAAAAAATACAAATAAGTAGATTTGTATTGAGATGATAAAGAGAGACATTTTGCTGAAACGTGCGCTAAACATTTTATTCCTGTTGCACAGCAGTGGGACATTTCAAATAAAGTCAGCACACTTAGCACAGATAGCGCAAGAAATATGATAGCTGCTGCGAGACATCTGCCTTTTGAACACGTCCTCTGCGACGCGCACAGTCTCCAGCGTTCTGTCATAGTATCTCTGCACAACAGCGCGTTTGACAAAGTCCTGGCCAAATGCAGAAAGGTTGCGGGCCATTTTAAGCACAGTGCAGTGAGTGCTGCAGAATTAGAACAAAACAAATTGAACTTAGAAAAAAGGAGTCGCTTATACAAGACATTCCAACCAGATGGAATTCGACTCTGGACATGATTTTCTGTTTTGCTGTAGCTCATCCGAAACAGCCAGTAGCCTACTGATAAACATCCCACCTCTCCTGTGACCCATGGTTTGTGTTGTATTCGGTTGTTTTATTACAGTCTAGCTATGTGTACTGAAACGCAGTGAGCAACGGACTTTCAAAATAAAAAGTACGTTAAAGCGCGATAAACTAATTGTCGGCGTTAATTAATTAAGGCGTTAACGCGATAAAAACGCGTTAACTTGCCCAGCCCTAATATATATATATATATATATATATATATATATATATATATATTATATATAAACACAAACTAGAATAAAAATATACAATGTTCCAATCCGTGTGTGTTCCTATATATACATGTTTAGACCAAGATGGCGGCGCGAACACATCGCGAGGCTCAGCGTCTCTCCAGTTTTTGCAATTTTGCAGTTTTATTCCTGCTCATCTCGGGTCTGTTCGTACTGAAAAGCTTTGCTTTAACATCATACACCCGACAGGAGCTTTTGGGTATCGGTAAGGACTTTACCAGCAGTTTTATCACCAATCTTCGACTCATCCCTGAGATCGCTAGAACACCCGAGGCTTCGCACTCTACCCGGCCGGGCGAAAGTGCTCGCAGGCGGCGTCGAGATCGTAAACAAAGGCGGGGGAAGCGCGGAGGTCTAAGAGCTAAGCTAAAGCTAACACCGCTCCGGCTCTCTTTACCCAGCATTTTCCTCGCTAATGTGCGGTCACTGGTGAACAAAATGGATGAGTTACGACTCCGCATCACCCACAGTAAGAGACTTCTGGACTGCAATGTCATGGTTTTCACAGAAACATGGCTACACAGCGACGTACCCAACAATGCTATTGAGCTAGCAGGACGCTACACGCTCCGGGCAGATAGAACAGCAGATGACTCCGGCAAGACAAGAGGTGGTGGATTGTGCATTTATGTCAACAAAGCTTGGTGTACGAACACTGTCATTGTTGGGAGACACTGCTCAGCTAACCTAGAGTTTCTCATGATTAAATGTAGACCTTTTTATCTGCCACGGGAGTTCACTTCCACCATAATAACCGCAGTCTATATTCCACCGGATGCTAATGCCAAGCTTGCTTTGAACGAACTTCATGCAGCCATTAGTAAACAACAGACTGCTCACCCGGAGGCTGCTTTTATTGTCGCGGGTGATTTTAATCACTGCAAATTAAAAACAGTACTCCCCAAATTTCACCAGCATGTTTCCTGCCACACCAGAGGAGACAAAACTTTGGATCATGTTTATACAAACATTAATGGAGCTTACATCGCGAGCCCCCTCCCCCACCTCGGACAGTCTGATCACCTTTCTTTGTTTCTCACCCCTAAGTATTCACCCCTCATCAACCGTGTGAAGCCTTCAGTGAGGACCATCAAAGTGTGGCCAACTGGAGCAGACTCTTTACTTCAAGACAGGTTTCAACACACTGACTGGAGTATGTTTGCTTCCCAGGCTGCCTGTGGCTCTCACACGGACATTGATATCTACACCTCCTCTGTACTGGATCACATCAACTCCACCATTGACAGTGTAACAACTGAAAAACAGATAAAAACATACCCTAATCAGAAGCCATGGATGAACAAGTAGGTGCGACTTCTGCTGAAAGCCCGCAACACTGCTTTCAGGTCAGACGACGCTCAGGCCTACAGTAAATCCAGGGCTAACCTGAAAAGGGGCATCAAAAAGGCGAAGTACTGCTACAAGTTGAAGGTAGAGGAACACTTTTCCAACTCTGACCCCCGACGCATGTGGCAGGGCATCCAGATCATCAGTGACTACAAGTCAAGCAACTCCACACCAACAGTCACGGACGTCTCCTTCCTTAACAAGCTAAATGACTTTTATGCTCGCTTCAACAGCGACAGCAAGGAGACGGCCACCAAAATCTCAGCCTCTTCAGACCACCAACCTCTCAAACTCACCTCCACAGATGTCCACACTGCACTGAGCCGGATCAACGCACGCAAGGCTGCTGGCCCTGATGGCATTCCTGGACGTGTGCTTAGGGCATGTGCAGAGCAGCTTGCAGGGGTCTTCACAGACATTTTCAACATGTCCCTCATCCAAGCAACTGTGCCTTCATGTTTTAAGTCCACATCCATTGTGCCAGTACCAAAACACTCCTCCCCAACGTGCCTCAATGACTATCGCCCCGTAGCACTCACACCCATCATTATGAAGTGCTTCGAGCGACTGGTCCTAGCACATCTCAAAGACTGCCTCCCACCCACACTGGACCCACACCAATTTGCCTACCGCAGAAATAGGAGCACAGAGGATGCAGTATGCACAGTGCTGCACTCTGCACTCAAACACCCGGACAATAACAACACGTATGTTAGGATGTTGTTTCTTGACTTCAGTTCAGCATTTAACACCGTCATTCCCTCCAAGCTGACCACAAAACTTGGAGACCTGGACATTAACGCCCCCCTCTGCAACTGGATTATGGACTTTCTGACCAACAGGCCTCAGCATGTTCGGTCAGGCCACA